>NW_020837964.1:24223690-24474278 GCF_003676395.1 Aethalodelphis obliquidens | reverse complement strand
AAGCTATAGAACAGTTGTTTCTCCCTTATATCAATCATAGTATGTTAATGTTTCTATGATTACAATATATTATTATTTCAACTACTTGAGAATATAGTAATGTTAATCAGTTTCAAGGTAATTCAATATCCTCTATGATAAAACTAGCAATTTAAAAGTAGCTAGTGTCCAATAGGCACCTCTCAAACCTTCTGACACAGAAGTTAGGCTCTGATTGAATGCCATCACTTGGCAGCAGGAAGTAGAACATTGATTGACTCTGAATTGGTGTTTCTCCCTGCTCTTGAGGGTTGGCCAGTGCTCAAGAATAAAGAAGGTGGATATTTGGAAGCTTGGAGAGTCTGAAGCAATATATTTTCTAGAGCAAAATAAACACTTATTTTTAAATTTAGTTCAACAGAGTCATTAAGCCAAATTAGGCAAGCATTTAATTAAGTAAAACCCTAAAATAATATCTTTATAGGATTTTTATCATATCTAAAGATATAAAGGAATAAACAATAAACCATGTACTAGTCACATCAATTTTTTTAAACAAGGAAATAGAAGGGATAGAATGATTCACCTTATCTACATGGATAAGGAAAGTTTTCTTGAAAACAAAGGAACAAACTCATTGTCCAATGTATATATAGAAGTCAACTGGGTATACAAAGCAATAGAAGAAGAAGACATTTGCTAATTGCAGGTCGTGGGGATAATAGGTTCCAAGATATAGGTATGGGAAACATCAACTTGCACTGTATGAATTCGGAATTATTTGAAAATGAAGTAAGGAATGGACAGCATATGGAAGTATTAGAAAATGTGTTGAAGAAAGGATTATGATGAGAGAGAGACAGAGACAGAGACAATATGGAAATTAGGTGGGAGTCAGGGCGGTATAAACTTTGGGTTTTATTCTTTATACTGTTGTTGATGGTGATGATGATGATCATAATCATTGGTTGCTGTAGACTTATTTGCCTAAAGAAATTCTTCCTGGAGAAACAACATGGTGGAGAAACAACATGGTGGAGCTGTGATTGATGTTGAATGGGGACTGTTATATCTCCTGTCTTAGACTTGACCAGTTCCTTCCCTCTCCAACATCACCGCCATGCAGAATCTCCCACTGACTATCCCAGAATCATTTCCTCAGATCTGTTAAACTTCTGCAGAGCACAGTTTAAGACATCCTACAGAGTAAAAACATGTTCAGATTTTCAACTCACTGGAGAAAATGAGTTGAGGAAGGAAAAGAGAGAAACTAAAGGAATTTAAGTCCAGTTATTTTTTTAGAGAAGCCCCAAGGAAAGTTATTGATAATCTAAACAATAAAACCAGTGTGTCAGGGGTGGAAAGAAAAAGGTGGATAATAAGCAACATGCATGGAATTTGTGATTTTTACTTTGGTGAAATTTTTGCAGTGGTGTATAAGAACTAAATAGAAGAATCTAGGCTATCTTTGAGGTTCCTGACTTGAGGTGACTAATAGTGTTACTAACTTACTTGTTTGCCCCGTAAGAGCTGAGCATTTCCTTTTGTTATTTTTCTGCCAAGAAAAATCAAAAATCACTTTACTGAATGCAACAAATTTTGCATATTGATTTATTTTATATTATTGGAATACATTAAAAGGCTTCTTTTTATTGAGCAGAAACTGTTGTTCACCACAGATTCTGAAAAGACTGCCAGGAGGCATTTGTGTATTTAATGTTCCTTCAGTTCAAATATACTTAATCATAATTAAACTCAGTTGAATGGCTCTTAAAAGAAGTTAGCTGTTAATGTGATTGGCAGTTTTCTGTGCCTTTGACAACATCTTATGAAATAATGCCTGGGTGGTGTGCAACACTGACAAATGCCAAAATTTATCTTCTGTGATCTCTACGTAATGTAATGTGATTATGTTGAATCCTCTGTTTTCAAGAAGGCATGTTATTACTTCCCATTATCTAAATCAGAATGATAAATGTTCAAGGTTTTCATTAAGTATAAACAATCTTGAAATTAGTGTTCTTCAAATACTTTGGTTAAAAATGAGGGTGAATATTGTTTTGTAGGAGAAAATAAACAGAGACACATAATACATCATTTTTTCTTCAAAAGTGGTATTAAGTCAACATAACAAAGGTTTCAAATTCATAAAGAGGAGAAAGAAGATAGGGAGAAAGTGGTACTGCAGACATTACTTTGGGGTCACAAGCCTGCAGCTTGCTTGTCACCACTAGATGACAACCTTGCATATTTGGTAGTCACTAGCTCTCTAGTTCTTTTCTGGTGGGATTTAGTATAATTTACCATATTTTCCAGCATTTCCCCAAATAACATGAAAATATAAATACCTTTGAAAAAAGCTTTCATCACGGTTATTGGTTGATCTCCATTATCAATGGTATTATTTACGTGAAGTAGAAATATTTTCTCAGAATATTAGTACAAATAGATTTTTAATATTCTCTACAGTTTTGAACAATTTGGTTTAATTTCTGATTTTTGTGTCTCAACAAACTTATTATGAACTTCCATGTAATTGCTTTTATAGGTAAGGTCACTTTCTGTGATGTTTTCAACTTTAATGCTTCTCAGCGTATACAGCCACAGCAGGTTGCTTTCTGCTTTGGGGAAAGAAATGTGACCAGTAAGATGTTACTGAATCTACATAGCCACCTCTCTTACATTAGGCTTGAGTTCAACTGATGGGTAGTGATTAATTATGGAAATAATGACATTGCTTTTCTCGTAACATCCAACGTAAAACCTGACCTAGGCTTTTTTTCATGCCTCATGCTAATTAGGCTTTGGATAAGAGAGAACTTAGAGGACAAAGATAAGGAGCCAATGGCCATATTCTTTCTTTACAGAAGGGACACTAGCATATACATTGATTTATTAATTCATCTACTTAGGAAGCCATTTTGCAGCAGCAACCAAAAAAAAAAAAGTGTTAAAGTCCTTCTGTATCAAAGGTCCTCAACTGGTGAGGGTTTGACCTTCTCCCCCCAAATCAAGGACATTTTTTGATTGTCACAACTGGAGAAGGATGGCAGCTAGTGGGTAAAGTCTGCTGAAAATCCTACAATTCACAGCACAGCCTCCCACAACAAATAAGTATCCAACCCAAATGTCAATAGAGCCATGACTGAGAAATCTGTTTCTATCTGCCTCAACTTTTCACTCCCAAAGAAGACATGTTTGGCATGTTGTCTTTTAAATTCTCTTGTTGCCATGGTCCTGTGTGCTTACTTGTGCCTGTGCGTGCATGTGTGTGTGTGTGTGTGTGTGTGTGTGAAATAGAGATAGTATTTACTATATTTCTGGGTAGTTTTTGTGACATTTAAATGATAAAAGTATCCAAAGCATTTAGAAGAGTAGTTGGCACATGTTTTATGTACTTCCCCTTCATATTTCATTTCAATTATTAAATCTTTTTTTTTAAAACAGAATATGCCTGTAGCTTAGGCCATGCATTTTCTTTTTCTAAAAAAAAATTATTTATTTATTTATTTTTGGCTGTGTTAGGTCTTTGTTTCTGTGCGAGGGCTTTCTCTAGTTGTGGCAAGCGGGGGCCACTCTTCATCGCGGTGCGCGGGCCTCTCACTATCGCGGCCTCTCTTGTTGCGGAGCACAGGCTCCAGACGGGCAGGCTCAGTAGTTGTGGCTCACGGGCCTAGTTGCTACGTGGCATGTGGGATCCTCCCAGACCAGGGCTCGAACCCGTGTCCCCTGCATTGGCAGGCAGATTCTCAACCACTGTGCCATCAGGGAGGCCCCTCAATTATTAAATCTTAAGATGGTCTTCACTGTCCTCCAGCGCATTGGTCACAATGCACCATGTACTTATTTTTATAGAAACTTATCATAATTGTACTTTCATATTTATTTGTGTGATTCCATATTTGATATAACTCTCATCCCACGTTAAATGATAAGTTCCGATATTTTAGTGGCATTCTTATTTTTGTTCACAATTTTGTCCCAAGTATCTAGCACAGTTCCTATATGATTTCAGGTACCTAATAAATATTTGTTGAATTTGAATATTGGTAAATCAATGAGTTGATAAATTATGGAAACCATAGACTATAAGAAAGAAGAAAAGTTGAAAGTGTTCCTGGTGAATTTAAGGTTCTTGCTTCATTGTGATAGAATTAAGAGACAAAGTGATAGGTAAGAAGTGGGTTTATTTAGAGAGAAACACATTCTACAGACAGAGCATGGGCCATCTCAAAAGGCAAGAGGCCTTGGGAGAAACACACTCCACAGCAGAGTTTGGGCCATCCCAGGAGGTGAGAGAGCCTCAAAATATGACATGCTTAGTTTTTATGGGTTGGGTAATTTCATAGGCTAATGAGTGAGAGGATTATTCCAATTATTTCAGTAAAGGGGTGGAGATTTCCAGGAACTGGGCCACTGCCCACTTTTTGACCTTTTATAGTTGGCCTCAGAACTGTCTTGCTGCTGGTAGGTGTGTCAGCACACTAATATATTACAGTGAACATAATGAGGCTCAAGGTCCACTGGAAATCCAATATTCTGCCATCTTGGACCTAGTTAGTTCTAACCAGTTTTTGTCATGTCCTATGGCTATGTCATTCTTTTAAAGGTTGTGCCCTGCCCCCTTCCCTCCTGTTTCAAAAGGGGAAGGAGATGAGGGAGCAGGACCACAGAAAGATTAATCAATCAATAATGAATATATTTTAAACAGGTAGTGTAAGAATGACTCTGTCCTGGGAACCTGGAGACTTGAATTCTAGTTCCAGTTTAGATCTGTAATAATTTCATGAGTGATGGCAAATTTCATAACCTCTGAAACTCAACTTTCCTATTCTGAAGTTTGCAAACTAAGCCCTGATCTTTTTGAGAATCAAATAATAAAGTAGATAAAGGGCTGGCGTATAAGGAATTTATAAGTTGCCAGTCCATCCTAAGACAAGCGAAAAGCTGAACAAACTGTAAAATCAACAACTTTTATAGGAGCCATAAGAGAGAGGAAGACACAGAGCAAACTGTGGTCCCCAAGACTGGAGAGAGAGATAAGCTACTACAGGGAGTCCTGGTTTACCAGGGCAGAGACTCAGAGGCAGAAACCACAGCAGAAACCAGTATCAGCTTAGGAAAAGCTGAAATGTAATCAACAAATTGCTGGAGGCTCAGTGTGGATAAGACTGAGAGTTAAAAGCTATAAGAGTACCCAGTCATAGGGGTGCTCCCCCAATATTGAGAGATTTACCTCCAGGAGTTCAGCCAGTTTCCCACAGTAAACTGGAGGGAACCCCCCCCCCCCCCCAAAACTGGTGCTTCCAGAAGGAGGAGGGAAAAGGAACCATTCTGAAATACAACAGAGTACTCTGTTCTTATTAATAAGGCCTGCCCTCAGGGGAAGCTAGTTAATCAGAGCCTTAACTTCTGGGGTATTACAGGAGCCTGACTGACCTGGAGGAAGGGAAATACGCAACTTCCGCCCCCTGAGCCATCCTGTCTCACCTAAGAGGAGAGAAAAAAACTTAGAAACACTGGTGAAGTTGGGTGTCCAAAGGCATAGGCTCAGTAAAAGACTGAGGTCTAATCATAGGACTATAGAACACTTCCTCTCTCCCCGTATATTATTGGGTCAGCCAAGAAGTTTCCGTAACATCTTATGGAAAAACCCGAACAAACCTTTTGGCCAACCCAATACCATCACATTACTAAAGGCCAATTTACAGCAGGTTTTTTTTCCCTCTATAAATCATGTCCTACTATCAAGAAAAAAAAAAATTACAAGGTATACCAAAAAGCAATAAACATAACATGAAGAGCCAGAGGAAGCATCAGAACCTGACATGGCAGGGATACTGTAATTATCAGACCAGGAATTTAAAAACAACTATGATACTATGATAAATATGCTAAGGGCTCTCATGGTTAAAGTAGACAGAATGCAATAACAGATGGGTAGTGTAAACAGAGATGGGAATCCTCAGAAAGAACCAAGAAGAAATGCTAGAGATCAAAATCACTTAAAGAGAAATAAAGAATGTCTCAGATGGGCTGATTAGTAGACTGGACCTGGTGAGGAAAGAATCTCTGAGCTTGATGATGCCTCAATAGAAACCTCCAAAACTGAAAAAGCAAAGAGAAAAAAGAGTGAAAAAAAAAAACCCAAAACAGAATAGAATGTCCAAGAACACTGAGACAACTACAGAAGTTTAACATATACATAATAGGAATACCAGAGGAGAAAAAAGAGAGAAAGGAATAGAAGAAATATTTGAAACAATAAAGACTGAAGTTTTCCCCATATTAATGTCAGACACAAACCACAGATCCAGGAAGCTCAGAGAACAGGGTAAATGCCAAAAACAAACAAACAAACAGACAAAAACCTACATCTGGGCATATCATTTTCAAACTTGAGAACACAAAAAAAAACGTTTATGAAAGAAGCCAGAGGAATAAAATACCTTACTTACAGAGAAGAAAGATTAGAATTACACCTGAGTTCTCCTTAGAAACCATGCAAACTAGAAGAGATTAGAGTAAAATATTTAAAGTGTTGGGAGAGAAACAAACAAATGAACAAACAGAAAACCCCCACCAACCTAGAATTCTGTAGTCTATGGAATTATCCTTCAAAAGTAAAAAAGAAATAAGAACCTTCTCAGACAAATAAAAAATGAGGGAATTTGTTGTCAGTTGATCTGCCTTACAAGAATGTTAAAAGTTCTGTAGAGGGAAGGAAAATAATACAGTTCAGAAATTCAGATCTACCTAAAGAAAGGAAAGCATCAAAGAAGGAATAAGTGAAAGTAAAATACAAACTTTTATTTTTCTTATTTTTAATTGACTTAACAGATAGTAGTTTTTTTTAAGAATAATAGAAAAGTAGAAAACAGTAACTAATATGGTAGATATTAATCCAACTATACCAATAATCATTATGAATGACAATGGTTTAAATATACTGATTAAGACAAATTATTGAGTGGATCAAAAAACAAAACTCAATTATATGTTCTTTATAAGAAACTCACTTTAAATGTAAACACACTTATAGATTAAATGTAAATGGTTGGAGAAAAATATTCCATATTAACACTAATCAACAGAAAGCAAGAGTAGCCATATCAACTTCAGAATCAGCAGACTTCAAAGCAAGGGAAGTTAGCAGGGATGACAAAGGGCATAGCATGAAGATTCAGGGATCGATTCTCCAGGAAGACATAACAATCTTTAATGTGTATATGCTTAACAAAAGAGTGTAATACCATTTGAGGGAAAAACTCATAGAACTGTAAGGAGAGATAGGTGAATCCACTATCATAGTTTGAGACTTCAACAACACTCCAGAAATATATCCAGCAGGTAGAAAATCAGTTAAGGACACAGGTGAACTCAACACTACCATCAATCATTGGATATAATTCACACCTATAGACTATTTCATGCAGCAACAGTGAAATACACATTCTTCTTAAGCTCACATGGAACATTCACCAAGATAGAACACACTCTAGACCATGAAACGCACCTAAAAGAATAGAACTCATACAATGTCTGCTCTCAAACCACAATGGAACTAAAGTAGAAGTCAATACAGTAACAGAAAGATAACTGGAAATTTTCAAAATATGTGGAGATTAAACAGCATTCTTGTAAATAACATATAGGTTAAAATAAATATCAAAAGAAATTTTAAAATATTTTGAACTAAATGACAAAGGAAATATAACTTACCAAAATCTGTAGGATGCATCGAAAGCAGTGATTAGAGGGAAATTTATAACATTGAACACATATATTAGGAAGCACAAAGAAAAATCTAGAATCAGTAATTTAATTTTCCTCCTTAGGAAAGTAGAAAAAGACAAAAATTATATCCAAAGTAAGCAGAAGAAAAGAATTAGAGCAGATATCAATAAATTGAAGACAGGAAATTGATAGAGAAAATCAGTGAAACTAAAACCTGGTTCTTTAAAAAGATCAGTAAAATTGATGAGCCTCTATCCAGATTAACTAAGAAAAAAAGAGAGAAAACACAAATTACTAATATCAGAAATGAAAGAGGTGGCATCACTACCAATCCTACGGACGTTAAAAGGTTAATAAATGAATATTATGAACAATTCTATACTTACAAATTTGATAACCCAGATGAAATGGCCCAATTCCTTGAAAGACACAACCTTCCAAAAATCACACATGAAGAAATTGAAAATTGGAATAGGCTTATGTTTTCTAAAGAAATTGAATCAATAATTAACAACCTTTTAAAACACAAAGCATCAGACCAGAAAGAATAGATTCACTGGTGAATTCTACAAAACATTTTAGGAAGAAACTACCCAAATTTTCTACAATCTCTTTCCTATACAGAAGCAGAAGGAATAGTTTCTAACTCATATTAACCAGCATTACACTAGTACCAAAACCAGACAAAGACATTATAATAAACAAAAACTATAGACCAATATCTCTCATGAATTTATGTATCTAAATCCTCAACAAAATATTAGTACATGGAACCTAAGAATTGTATAAAAAGAATAACACACTGTGACCAAGTGAGATCTATCCCAGGTATGTATGGCTGATTCACTATTTAAAAATCAGGAAAATAATTCATCACATGATCAGGCTAAAGAAGAAAACTCACATGATCATATCAATAGATACAGAAAAAGCATGTGTCAAAAGCCAAATCCTGCTTATTGAAAAAAACAAAACAAAACCCTCTCAGTGCATTAGGAATGGAAAATAATTTCTTTACCTTGATAAAGAATACCTATGGGACTTCCCTGGTGGCACGGTGGTGAAGAATCTGCCTGCCAATATAGGGGACACAGGTTCAAGCCTTGGTCCGGGAAGATCCCACGTGCCGCGGAGCAACTAAGCCTGTGTGCCACAACTACTGAGCCTGTGCTCTAGAGCCTGCGAGCCACAACTACCGAGCTGACGTGCCACAACTACTGAAGCCTGCACGCCTAGAGCCTGTGCTCCACAACAAGAGAATCTACCGCAATGAGAAGCCTGTGCACCACAGCGAAGGGTAGCCTCCACTCGCCGCAACTAGAGGAAGCCTGCGCACAGTAACGAAAACCCAACACAGCCAAAAATAAATAAATATTAAAATATTTATTTTTATTAATAAAGAAAGAATACCTATGACTAACATCATATTTAATAATGAGAAAATAAGTTTTCCCACTAAGACTGGGTAATAGGCAAGGATAGCCCTCTCACCATGCTACCATGCCTTTTCAACTTTGTACTGGAATATCTAGGTATTGCAATAAGACCAGAGAAGGATATAAGGGTATATAGATTGGGAAGGAAGAAATAAAAATTGTCTCTGTTCACAGATGAAATGATTTTCTATGTAGAAAATCTGAAAAAAAATTGACAAACAACTCCTGGAATTAATAAATGGTTATGACAAAGTTGCAGGATACAAGGTTAATATACAAAAGTCAATCACTGTTCTAAACCATAATGGAAAAGAATATGAACAAGAATATATATGTGTGTGTGTGTGTGTGTATTAAATATATATAAAACTGAATCACTTTGCTGTACAGCAGAAATTAACACAACATTATAAATCAACTATACTTCAATAAATTTTTTTAAGAAGTCAAAAAAAATCCTTCCATCCAAAAAAGTGAATTGCTTCTCTGTATACCAGCAATGAACATGTGGAATTTGAAATTAAAAGCACAATACCATTTATATTAGCATCCCCCAAAATGAAATATTTAGCTTTTAATTCTAACAAAATATGTGCATGATCTATGTGAATAAAACTGTAAAACTGTGATGCATAAAATCAAAAAATAACTAAATATGAAAAAATGTTCCATGTTCATGGATTGGAAGACTCAGTATTGTCAAGATACCAGTTCTTCACAACCTGATCTATTGATTCGATACAATCCCAGTCAAAATCCCAGCAAGTTATCCTGTGGATATTGACAAATTGATTCCACAGTTTATATGGAGAGGCAAAAGACTCAGAGTAGGCAACACAATATTATAGAAGAAAAACAAAGTTGGAAGACTGATGCTATCTGACAGGAAGATTTACTATAAAGCTACAGTAATCAAGACACTATGATACTGATAAAAAAAAGTAGACCAATAGATCAATGGAATCGAATAGAGAGCCTAGAAATAGATCCACAAAAGTATAGTCAATTGATCTTTGACAAAGGAGCACAGGCAATATAATGGAGCAAACACAGTCTTTTCAACAAATGGTGCTGGAAAATTGGACATTCACATGCAAAAAATAAGAATCTAGACACAGACATTATATCTTTCACAAAAATTAACTCAAAATGTATCATAGTTCTAAAAGTGAAATGCAAAACTGGGAAACTCCTAGAAGGTAAATTAGATGACCTTGGGGGTATGGCAATGACTTTTGTAAACAATACTAAAGGCATAATCCATTAAATAAATAATTGACGAGCTGGACTTCATCAAAATTAAAAATCTCTGCTCTGCAGAAGAAAATTACAAGAGATTGAGTAGACCAGCTACAGACTGGGAGAAAATGCTTGCAAAAGACACATCACAAAAAGTACTGTTACCCAAAATACACAAATAACTCTTAAAACTCAACAATTAGAAAGCAAACAAAAATGTTAACAGATACTCTACCAAAGAAGCTACTCGGATGGCAAATAAACATATCAAATGATGTTCTACATCATATGTCGTCAGGCAAATTAAAACAACGAGATACCACTAGATACCTAGCAGAATGGCCAAAATTCCAAAGACAACACCAAATACTAAGGATATGGAGCAAAAACTGTATCTTTGACTATTGATGAGTTCAGAATAATATTGTGGTAGATAGAATAAGATGCACACAATATTTTGCAGATTTTGTGTCGAGAGATGGAATTTATTTCCCCGTGCCTTGAATATGAGCTGGTCTTAGGATTTGCTTTGACTAATAGAATGTGGTAGAAATGATATAATTAGACTTTCAAAGCCAGAGCTGCAGATGCCTTACAGCTGTGGCTTCTGTCTCTTTGAACCATGACCGCAATGCTGCAAATAAAACTGGGATGAAAGACCACGTGGAGAGGGAGGCCAGGTAATCTCAGCCATTCTGGCTGTCCCAGCTGAGATCCCACACATGTGATAGAGGCCACCTCAGGACATCCAGCTCCAGCCAAGCCACCAGCTGGTTGAATACACATGAATGTGTCCAGGTGAGACCAGCAAGAGAATTGCCCAGTCAACTCACAGAATCACGAAAAATCGTAAATTGTTGTTGTTTTAACACAATTAGTTTTGAGATAGATTTTACACAACAATAGATAACTGAAAATTATTTTCAAAATTAACCTACTTAATAAATGAAATATTTTAAAATATAGACAAGATAGAAGGGTATTTTAGGAAGGTACTTTGAAGATAAAAATACTAATGACCCCTGGTTTTGTAAGCCTCTTTCTTTATAGGGTATAAAAGAGAAAAAAAAAAAGTACATCATCAAAATGCAACTTGAGACAAGATTTTGACAGAAAGGTTTGGATTAAAAATGAAATGTACAGTCATACTATACATGCATATTTATATGCTTGTCATGACATAGATGCATATAGATAGCTATTTTCTAACATATATATATATAGGGTGTTTTGACAGATGTGACAGATATGTATACTTACATATCTATTGCTATTAGTGTTTTTTAAAACCAGTGTGATGGATGCTTATTTTCTGCGTTTCATGTTTTAGTCATAGTATACCTGAAGAACAACTGCATCATTTTTTAAAAATAAGCCAACCATTTTACTTTCCTGTTAACCTCTGACAGTGCAAAGTAAAATGATTCATTAAATACATACTTTATGATTATTTATGACATGCTAATTAGATGTGTGATGTGCTAATTATTAAGAAAATGCACATCAGAGAATCTCCAGGTGTCTTTCTGCTGCCTCCTTTTCCCCCCAGGTGTAGTTGTTCTCCCCGTGGAAGAATGCTGGGGTACTACACCGTTTCTTCACTGCACTAAAAGTTCAAGAATAAAATTCAAAAAACCATTATACATTTTAGTTAAAATAGATAGCAAAAAGGATAAGAAAGTAAAAATTAAAAAAGGTTTAATGTAATGGGGAATTTAATATTCGTAACATTTTTTAAATGAAAACAATGCATTTGTAATTTTTTTACACAATACAAAGAATATAACCATAATGTTGCAAAAAGATAAAAGAAAAAACTCTGCAAAAAGATAAGACAATGATATATCAACATATACCTGTAGCATAACACTAATTTCTCTTTGGTTATTTTTCCAAATTTAAACATAAATAGGTATGTTTAATTAAAAACATTACTAGTTTGTGAGTTGAGAAAAATGTAAAGTAGATTTTTTAAAAAGCTTTTTACAAAAAAATGCGTTACTTTAATATTGATAATAGTAGCAATAGAAACAGATAACATTCATCATTTATATGTGCCTGGGACTCGGCCAAAATCTTTATCATCTCACATGGTTATCTGAATTCTATGAGTTTGGTGAACTATTTTAATGATTTCCTAACCAGTTCACGTACATCCACCCTTAACCCTCTCCAATCATTTTCATGTTTAAGTGATCTTTCTGACACAAAGTTCTAATCATGTCATTCCTTATCTTTGCTTAAAAAGCTTGTATTGCTTTCCATTATTCTCAGAATCAGGGCAAAACCCCCAGAAGTAGCCTCCAGAGTTAGGTTTGGTCTGGCTTCTTCATAGCTCCTCAGTCTTACCTTTTTCAATGTCCTCCCTTGCTTTCTGCATTACAACCATCCTGGTTTCCTTCAATCCTTGAGACTTGTCAGACATCCTCCTGCCCCATGGTATACTTTCACCTATTTCCCTCCACTGGAATTTTCTTTCTGTATCTTTGTCTAACTAGTGCCTTCAGATCTCAACTAAAATATCATTTTCCCAAATGAACAAACCTAGATTTTCCTGACTTTCTAAAATTCCTATTATGTATAATCTTACATTCTTATAGACCCTTATAATTCTATTTTTAATATTAATAATTTTAGAAATTTTAAATTTATTTTTCTGGTTACTTAATTAATGTTTGTCCACTGCAATGACTATAAGCTTCATGAAGCAAGACATTGTTTGCTAATATTCATGATCTTTTCCCCAATGGCTAGCAAAATATTTAGAAGACGATAAAGAATGAACAAATATTTCTTCAGTAAATACATACCTAAGTAAAAGAATGAATTAAATAATGAACACTTTTCTGTGGTTGGCCAGTAGTATATTTGAATCAAGTGTTATAAGTATTCTAACCCTTGTTTCTTCTCAAAGTAGAATTTAAATAGCATCTAGTTGAAAGTGATATCAACTAAAGATTTTTGTTTTATTTTAAAGATAGGGGAATTTTACAAAATATTGGTTCAGAAAGTTAGTGAGGGTCCTGGTAGAAGTATGGATGGTAAATTCAGATTAAAACAAAAAAGGAATAGTCAATACATGTTGTATAGATTTTTTTCTTAAATTTCAGGGGAACCAGAGCTTAGGTTTTTCTAGGTAATGAGATATTAAAAAAAGGAGGTTTTGGAGTAAAAATTCAAGGCTAGTTTATTGGCAACAGGTTTCATTAAGGAATGCAGCCCTTTGGAGTCAAGAATCTATCATTCTCTGATAAATATGAGATATTGTCCAGTTAATATGGAGTAGGAGTCCTACTAAGATTCTAAAAGAGAAATTGAAAACCAAAGTCATGGATAGAACATAAAATACCAATGTTCCCTGTTTCTTGGATTCTCAGAATATTTTGATGGAGCCTTTCAGGCAAACAAGATGAATCACTGCACCATCTATGATTGTGCTTACAAACTTCCCTATTTCATTGGTTTGATTGGTCACTAGCTAGTGGCTTGACTGAATCAACCCATTGTTTGATAGTAGAGACCTGTCAGTTTAGTAAACTATTAAACAAATTAGAGCATGTATTTCTGTAGCAGCATATTTCCTGGACAAATAGAGGCTAGAAAAAATTGGGATGGAGAAAATACTGGAAAATATTCATCATTGGCTTTAAAAAGCAGCAAAATCTAGGAAAAAGTAAAGTTTTTTCAAGCCTTTCATGCTTAATTTCCCCTTCATCTTTGCCCTTGATGGTCTTAAATAGGTTGCTTTACTACTTTACCATTAAAAGTCTAGGTCAACTGAGAAATAACAAAGACAATAATAACTGACTGTCATTGTTACCTAAGAGAATATGGGTCCACCATGGGTGGTATCCAGGAGAAAAAGAAGGTGAGGTTTAAGATAATAATTGAATGTTTGAAACATGAAAGCCAATGGAGCTAATGTCATTATTTTAAAAAGAGAAAATACTAGGAGTCAAGTCTAGTAGATAGAAAAGTATTTGCAAAAGTGAATATTTGAAGATGCTATGGCTGATTCCCAAAGGAGTATACATTTGGTGAGCATGAAAGATTGACAGTTGTAATAGGCATGGACTCTGAGAGAAGAATGGCGAGTTACAGGAAAGAGATGCTCTTCCAGGGAAAGGAAGAGTCAATATGTGATAAACTTCATTGATCTTAGATTGCCAGACAGTTGCATTGATAGCAATTCCCAGCTGGAATTTGCAAACATGAAATGTGAGATCAAAATGTTGACTCAAGTTCCACTATTCCCTGTCCATATTGCCTTGGGCAATTATTAAACCTCTCTTTGTTTCAGTTTCCTCATCTGTAACATAGAGATGAGAGTATATAGTAATGCTTAACTCATAGAGTTCTTGCTAAGGATATATTAGATAATATTTGTAAAGTATGTACACATGCTTATCATAGTTTATGTCTATAGCAGAAGCTGTTCAGTTTCATTTATCTACACTTGGCCCTTGCTGTTCCTGAACACACCAGTGTGCAGGAAACTCTATTGTCTTTTTCTGTTCCCAGGAAAATGATTGGCTCTGAGGAGCAGTCCTCACCTAATGACTTGATAGGAATTTATGGTTAAGTACCCCATTTCATGGGGTAAATTAACTAACAAATTTATGGCTCGGAGAAGGAGCTGATTTTATATTGTCCTCATTCTCTACTGTACTTTGTGATATGGCTCAGAAATAAACCAATTAGATATGCAGCCTTCATATTTATTCCAGGGAATTTTTTCTTAAATTTTTGTTGTTGTTGTTCTTGTCTTAGCCTGAGATCCCACTAAAAAAGGCTCTGAACTGTTCTGAAGGGTTGCTGGTCAGTTAACTAAGTAGATTATATTTTTCCTTTCTGCATGATCCTCCACTGTACTTAGTGGACATGAAAATTTCCCCAAACGATTCAGACAGATAAGGTTTACTTGGAACATTCACTTAATGGGTGCCTCTAGAGGTGCAGTTAAAGCATGCAGAATCAGGAATAAGTAATGACCAGGAATCCAGGTATTATCATTTACCTTATTGCTTGTCTAAACAGGGGAACAGGTAAGTGTCTAATGTTGTTACATTAAAAAACTTTGGGGGTTCACAAGGGATAAGAACCTCTGACTAGGAGGTACTGAAGGAACAGGGAAAATAAGTGTTAATGATTAGATAGAAATTTGTCAAGAAGGGAAGTTTAAGAAGTAAGACACCAAAAGAGTTGATAGCATATACAAAAGGCCGGGGTTTTTGAAAGTTTGTATAGAATACAGTGGGGCTAGAACACAAGCACATGTGTTAAAACGTAGAAAGCGATCAGGCTGGAGAGATGGATAAATTTGTCCTAAGTTCATACTAAGGGAGTGGATCTCAAACATTAGCACACATAAGAAACACCACTTGGAGGAATGTTCATTGCAGTGTTATTCACAATAGCCAAGACATGGAAACAACCTAAGTGTCCATCTTCAGATGAGTAGATAAAGAAAATGTCACACACACACACACACACACACACACACACACACACACACTCTCACTCACTCACTTGAATATTATTCAGCTATAAAAAGGAAGGAGATCCGACCATTTGGGACAACATGGATGAACTTTGAGAGCATTGTGCTAAGGAAATAAGTCAGAGAAAAACCAGTACTGTAGTATCTCACTTATACATGGAATCGGAAGAAGTTGAACTCAGAAGCAGTGGATTTGTTGTTGCCACGGGCTGGTTGGGGGCAGGGGGTGCAGGGAAATGAAAAGATGTTCATCAAAGGGTACAAATTTCCCGTTATAAGACGAATAAATTCCAGTGATCTAATGTACAGCTTGGTGACAATCGTTGACAATACTGTATTGAATACTTGAAAGTTTCTGAGAGTGCATCTTAAATGTTCTCACCACTGCCAACCAGCACAACAAAAAATAGTAACTATTGGGGTGATGGATGTGTTTACTAACCATATTTTGTAGTAATCATTTTGCAATATATTTACCTGTATCCAGTCATCATGTTGGGCACCTTAAAGTTACACAGTGTTGTATGACAGTTATATCTCAATAAAGCCAGAAAAAAAATTTAAAAAGAAACAAGTCCTGGAGGGTTTGTTAGAACACAGATTGCTGAGTTCTACTCCCAGAGATTCTGATTCAGTAAATTGAGAATTTGCATTTTTAACAAGTCCCTGATTGGTACTGGTGCTCCTGACCCAGGGACAAGACTTTGAGAACCACAGTGCTAAAGCAATATTTGCATCTTATCCTGAAGATATTGATACTGACAGATGTTAATTTTAATCATGCTCTCCAGAAGCATATGGATTATTTCTAATCCCTCTTTTACCATATCTTCAAGATTTCAAAACTGTTTTTATGTGACAGCTAAGTCCACTTTCATCCAGGATAAAATTAGCTTGTTCTGTGAAATATTCTTAGAGCCCACAGCTATCAGAACACTTACTATCCTGAGAATGCCCTAGTTTATTTTAAAATATGACTAAATAGAGTGCCAAAAACGTAACCTGCTGTTTTGCATGTGATATGGCCAGGAAAGATTGTGAGGATATGAAGTTTGCCTTTAGACAGACCATATGCTCTTACTGATGTTGCCTAAATGCGTATTATCTGATTTAGCAAGAACAAACTACTATTTAACATCATACTTGTTTCCACAAAATCCCTGGGGATTTCCCTCTGCAGGGGATTACTTGATGGCAATTAGGAGGTGAAAAAGTAGCTTTTATATTTATGATAACAAATGGTTTTGTTTACATCTATATTTCCAACATCTAGAGAAATGCTTGGTGCGTGGAAGATGCTCAAGAAATATTTGCTCAGTGAATTATTGAATGAATAACATCTCACATGTTTGCAAATTTCAGCATGGCATTTAAACAGTATATAAAAATTAGATTTTTACCCCTAAGTGTTGCTCTAAGAAATGGCTTCATTGAAAGCCCCACTGCATCCATACCCCGTTTTCATTCTACTCATACAGATGCTTACACCAAGTATATTCAAAGATTCTGTCTCCTTGCTTCTTAGATGATAATCATAAAAATAATAGAATTTGGCAGCCATCTCAAGTATTCTGTTAAATATATTAAAATGTCAATGATTTAGGTCAGTGATCTGGCGTCTCTATATCTTTCTCCTTGGCCCTAAATATAGACCCTAAGTAAAACGAGTATGTTAAGAAAGTGAAAGTAAAGGAACCAGCATTATATGTGTTTGTCTTATATCAGGCAGATTTAAAAATTTTTATTTCTCACAAGAATATGTGAAAAATATTTCTAGTCCCAACATATTAATAAGGAAACTGAGATTGAGAGACATTATGTAGATTAGTCACAGTAATATAACTATGAAGGAGAGGATTTGAGTGGAAAGAATAAGTAGATTAAAGATGCATTCCTGTCATCTATGTCTTAACTAGTATGGATAGCCCATCTATCCAACAGGTTATGAATGGCTATAAAAATAAAAATGAAAATAAGAATACTGTATTAAATGAATGAGCCTGTTGGTGGAAAACCCTCTGTCTTTATTATAAATACTCTATGAGTAGAGACAATTGTTAAAATTTGGGGAACAGTATTTTGTAAACCTTATTACAGCTTGGTGCTCTACTAGAGACTCAGAAAAGGAAGATGAGTACAATGTGTTTAAATAGGTGAATGGAGAGACCTATACATAAAATAATTAGATGTTGTAAATAAAATAAAAAGCAGAAATGAAACAGGAAGAGGTAAGAGTTGGGGGGGAATTAACAATTATAAATCTTAGAAATTATTTTATATATACTATATATTGTATATAACATAAATGTAATTGATTATATAATTGTATGTAACGAGTAACTCTGAATAGTTAATGAGAAAATTAGTGATTTTAAAGAGCGTAGTAAAAGGTGAACTTATTTGCAAAGCAGAAATAGAGACACAGATGTAGAGAACAAACATATGGATACCAAAGGGGAGGGGGAGTTGGGATGAATTGGGAGATTGGGATTGACATATATACACTACTATGTATAAAATAGATAACTAATGAGAACCTACTGTATAGCTCAGAAAACTCTGCTCAATGCTCTTTGGTGACTTAAATGGGGAGGAAATCCAAAAAAGAGGGGATATAAAGAGAGTAGTGAAGAATTCATCCAGAACTCAACTTAAAATGGCAAAGAAATATTTTAAAAATCTGAATGAGAAGTTTAGAGCAATGGAGGACAGATTGCAGATTCCAAATCTATCTGTTAAGTGTTTCAAAAAGAGGAAACAGAAGGAAGTGTATAAAAGCAACATTTAAGAAGAGATATAAATTTGTGTTTCCACAATTGAAGGAAGGCATTGGTCTTTAGCTCACAGAAACTGACTGAATACAATGCAGCATAAATAAGAATAAATTGTAGCCTAGGCACATCCTAGTGAAACCACAGATTAGTGACAATCTTAAAATCCACAGGAAATTTGGGGTAGATTATTATAGAGTAAAGTTAAGTAGACTGACAGCAAAATTCTCATCAACAATAAAAGATGCCAGAAGATAACAGGGTTATATCTTTAGAGCTGGGGAAAAATAAGATACAGATTAGCTAGTTTACCCTTAATTTTGAAAGATAAAGGCATTTTCAGAGTTATGTAAAAGACATCCATCCAGAAATCCTTACATAAAGAATGTAAAATCGTGCACTTGAACAGGAATAAAAGGGAATCTAGAAGAAAATCAGAGAAGTTTGGATAGAGCTAAGCAGAGCTAAATACATTATTTTGTTTTTATGTTTAAAAAAAGGTTAAACTAAAATTTTAGATACTGGTAACAAGCTGGAAATTTCCCAGTGATGGAAATATGCTAAAATGTGTGTCATGTTTTAATCAAGCTTAGAAATACTAAATGGCTAGATTTGTTAGAAAGATTTATAAATAATTATATGTATACTTTTAATGTAAGTTAGTTGTTAAAGAACAGAAATTTAAACTTTACTTTTAGATGGAAATACAGAAGAATACTGAAAATTTTAAATGAGCAAAGATGTAGGAGAAAAAATGACAGCAAAGAATAATAACAGAAATTTTAAGTCCAAATATGCAAGCAATTATAAATATAACTAGCATAGTATCACTAATTAGAACCAGAAATTATGTGACTGGATTTTAAAAGTATCCAACTATTCTGTGTTCGTAAGAGACACAATATTGCAAATTACACAAGAAGACTAAAATAAAAGGTTGGGAAAAAACTATCTATGCAAACACTAAACAAATACAACTGCTATGACAATATTAATGTCATAATGATTGAATTTTAGAAAAAAGCATTAAATAGAGCTGAAAGAGGTGAAACTCTATGTTCTCTAATGGTAAATTTTTAAGTTGTATATTTATAAACTAGAAATACTGTTAAGGAGTTAAAATGAATAAAATATATCAACATGGATAATGATCCCATATAATGCCATGCATTTAAAAAGGTAGCAAAATACTACACACAGTATTTTATAAAGTTAAAAGCATGCACAATACCAACAGTGTGTGTGTACATGCTTGAGAATGATAAACGCCAAATTTAGAGCAATGGTTACTCTGCAAACAGGGACTCTTGTAAAATTTTAATTACAAAAGATTCAAAAATACTCTTATAAAACCTTAGAAATTAATATATAGAAATAAAAGTCTAATAGAGCAGATGGAGATAATAAAATCTATTTTAAGAACGAACACCTTGTGAATATGGGAGTGTGCGTGTGTGCGTGTGTGCGTGTGTGCGTGTGTGTGTGTGTGTGTATGTTGTGGTTGGGGTAAGGGGACATTTGCTATTTGAATCTTCAGCTCACGTCTCGCCTGAGACTAGGACACCAACCCATAATTAGCAATCCAGGCCACTAGGCAGACGAATGAGGACATTGATATGCGAAACTCCTTTCTTTAGAGGTTTCAACTCTCAGAGGCAATGACTTGAGCTTTGTTGGGTTTGTTCAGCCCTTTCCTAACCCTCCTTCTGCTCTGATTATTCTCTGCAGCCCAATCCCATCAGTCACCCTCCTCACGGAGCTCCCCAGCGATCACACAAACCCAGTTTGCATCTGTCAGGCTCTGCCTGAAAAAGTCTGAATTCATGCAAATGTCGCTTCTCAGCCTGTAAAACCCAGAGAGGGGCTCTCTCATTCAACAGATGGGCCACAGGCAAATCGTGAGAGAAGTGGCCCTGGCCTTTTCCCGTTTCAGTAAAAGGAAATTTTAGTAATTCACTCTTACCTCCAAAAGCTTTTTAAAAAAAAATTTTCACTGACACTTACTAACTCAGATGGTTTATATATAGAACAATGGCAGCCTTATTCAGATGATATCAGTAGAGAAGTAACATGGCAGTTAGAAAAAGCTCAGACTTCGGCACCGAATCAGTCACTTGGCGGTGGATTTGGGAGAGATGGCTTACCTCCTAAACTGCCTGCTCTTCACATCTTACTGGTCCTGCCCAGATCGACTTTGTTCCTCCCCCTAGGCACATCTTGCTCCAGACTCCCCCCTCATTTTGTTTCCCAGCCACAATGGCTTACATTCCCTTTTTTGCTGTTTCTTTCCACAGTGTCTTTGCACAAGCTTGAGGCTCTGCCTGGAATGAGTCCAATCCTAAACCCCACTCCACTTCACTGTGTTAATCTCTACTCTTTCTTCAGATTACACTCGCTCATCAGTTTCTCAGAGGTGCTTCACTAACCAGTTACATTTCCTCTGTAATACATCCTCAGAGCAACATATGCATCTAACAATGTTACAGAATTACTTTTATTTCTGTGCTTATTTTATTAAAGTGTCTACCACATAATGATGTAAAGCTGGAGTGTAGCGACTATGTTTATTTTGTGCTTCTAGCACCTCATTGCTCTCTAGAACCTCTAGAGTTCCTCACTCAAAACTCCACTGTTACTTGAAGCCCCAGTATGCTGTCAGGCTTCTGCCAGTCCTACCAGGCTGAGAGCATGGGGACAGTAGAGGACCAAGAATAAAGGACTATTCTGTTTCCACATAGCAGAATGACTCCACAGATAAACAATAGCTTGAATTCTTTCACTATGGACATTCCTGATTACGTTTTTTTTTAAATAAACTTAAAACAATGTTTAGAATAGTTTTAGATTTATGCCAAAGTGCAAAGACAGTATAAAGTTCCCATAAACTGCACTCAGTTTCTTCTATTATTAAAATCTTACAATGGTACGGCCTATTTGTTATAGCTAATAAAACAATATTGACATGTTATTGTTAGTTGAAGTCTGCACTTTGTTAATATTTCTTTAGTTTTTATCTAATGTCCTTTTTCTGTTCCAGGACCGCTTCAAGATACCACATTACAGTTAGTCATCACGTCTTCTAAGTATCCAGTAGCTGTGAAGATTTCTCAGTATTTGTTTTTGATAACATTGGTAGTTTCAAGGAGTAGTGGTTAGGTATTTTATATAATGTCTTTCAATCTGGGTTCATATGATGGGTTTCTTACAATTATACTGCAGTTATGGGTTTTGGGGAGGAAGACCATAGAGATGAAGTGCAATCTTGTATCATATCAAGGATACATGCTGTCAAGATGACTTACCACTGTTGATGTTGATGAAACTGAGGTTTTCCTGTACAGCTACTCTTTCTCTCCCCTTTCTGTACAATGCGTTTTCCTGTACAGCTACTCTTTCTCTCCCCTTTCTGTACAATGCGTTTTAGAAGGAATCACTGTGTGCCATCCCTACTTAAGGGGTAGGGAGTTAAGCTTCACCTACTTGAGGACTGAATATATAAATAATTTGAAATTCTTCTGTGTGGGAGATCTGTCTCTTTTTCCTTATGTATTTATTTATTCAGTCATTTTTATATTGGTATGGACTCATGGATTCTCATTTATTTTCACTATGGAAAACTTGTTATTTTTTTACTAAGCTGTGTAGCTCAGAAGAGCTAACAGGGGCATTCTTATGTGTACTCAAGACTAACATGCCAAATAACTCCCAGGTCCACAGTATCATAGCACCTCAACTTTGTTCAATATAACTTCACTCCATAGCACATGAGAACATATCAAGACATGCTGACCTCACTTCATAAAATATGTATAATTCATTTCCCCATAATGAGCAGAGGAGTTTTTAGTCCCTTCTTTTCCTTTTCTTTGATTTTCTATTGCTGCATAACAAACTGCCCCCAAACTTAGTGACATACATCAACCGTTTATTGTGCTCCTGAATTCTGTAGATCTGGAATTTCAGTAGGGCACAGAAGAGATGAATTGATTCTTCTCTCCTACACCTGTGGTCTCAGTTGGAAGATTCAAAGGCTGGGTGGGGGTAACTCCATATCAATGGGTTGGAATCACCTGAAGACTTGTTTGCTTACATGTCTAACAGGTTATACTGATTGCTAGCTGTGAACTTAACTGAGTTTGTCATTCAGAACAACTACATGTTGCTTCTTCATGTAGTCTGGGATTTCTCATAATAGTGACTGAATTACAAAGATGAGTTTATCAGAGAGACAGACAGAAGTGGTGGCACCTTTCATAACCTAGCCACAGCTGTTGCAGTGTCATTTATTTCTATGATACCCTACCAGTTGACACAGTATCAAATGTACACCCAGCTTCTAGAGGAGGGAACATAGATTTAATTTCTTGATGGTCACAGGAAGGTTCTGGAGAAGCATGTTGGATTATTAATAGTCTTGCACTCATTTTTGAAAAATAAAATCTGCTACCCTCTCCTAGGATCACTTACTAGGACCACTTGGGATTACCAGGTGCTGTAATTCTGAGTTTATGGTGGCTATTGGCCAAAATGTCTCCAATTGCTTAACTCTCTTTAAACAACTGGTCACTAAGCTTGGGCCATTATGTTTAATCCACTCCTACACCTTACTAATTATGGCTCCTCTAAGTCCTCATTCACTTTTAATATCTACTGCTCCATTTTCTTCGAGCCCTAGAGTTTTTTATCTAAGGACACAGTTAGGCAAAACAAACAAACAAACAAAAAAAGGGGCACTACCAATAATTTCCAAAAGAAATGGGAAAATAGAGTTTTTTCAAGAAGTTTTTAATTGGAAAAATACAGCCAGTGTATGGAAAACAAATGTCTCTGACCAGAGAAGTACAATAGACACGTCAGATTGGAGAATGATAAAGAGAATTTAGCCGACCTTCACCTAGAGAATCTTTCTGTGAGCAAATTAGTTTATTGTCAAGAAGAAGCAAATCTTGATTTATAATATAGTATTAATGACTGTGTGAAATAAAATAGGAGTGAAACTGTGAACATAAATAATCCAGGTCGTGAATCAATGCCAGTAAAATGGTTAGAATGGAAATATCCAGTTTCTTATAACCCAACCAGGACTTATTTCATATAGAGAATTAATAGTAAACTGCTTATGTAAATCAGAAGAAATGTAGCACTTTCTAAATGGAGACGAGCTGTATGGATATTCCTTTTGCCTCACAAATCCTTGTTCCTTTGCTTCCTACTGATACTGAAAACACATGAAGAGCCATATACTTCAGCAGTGATGTTCCATATTATTAATGTTCCTATTAAAGTCAATTTTAAGAATTTCCAGATGCTGAATCTGCACACTTCTTGAATTAGTGCACATACATGAATTGGAAATGAGCAGTGGTGCCCGGTTTGCACAATAAAGGCTGTCTGTCCTTCTTAGTTTAGAGTTACCTTACTTGCCTGAGACCACTTAGGATTGCTTTTCCTAGGTATACTTATTCTGCATTTTTGTAAGAGTTCTCTGTATTTCTTCAGTGTTTACCAAAATTTTGAATTGTATATTTAGGCATTTAATAATTGTTTTTTCCAAAAGACTGTGGCCTTAAAACTCCACCGTGAAATACACAATATGTGCTTTTGTGTGTGTATGCATAAATACACACTCTCTGTACACGTATACATACAAATAAATAGTACACACATGTATTTGTGTGTGTATGTATGCGAGAGAGAGACAGACAGAGAAGGTGAAGAGAAGAGTGGAGTACCAGGTAAAAAGTGAGAGGATTTTTTTCTAGTTTTCTTTTGTTTTATAGTTCATAGAAATCATTCACAATATAGGCATATATATTGCCAACAAATTAAGATTTTTATTCCCAAAATGTAATATATTATTTATTGCCTTATGTGGATAAAGAATCCCTTTTAATAAAATGTAATGCCAAACCTCTTATAAGTGAGAATGATATATTATTACCATAGATATATGAGAAGTTTCAAGTTTGGTTATAATATTGTTGCAAAAATTTTTTGAGTTAATTTTCATATAATTGGTTTGAGATTCATTGTCAATATATTATCTCAGATTATTCAATAAAAAGTATTTTATGTTGAAAATACAGAGATCAGCCATCTGGAATGTTTTATTCAGTAACAACCAAACACCTTATTATTATCCAGTGAATAAAATTCTTAAGTAACAGCTTTAAAATCAATAAAGTCTATATTTTATAATCATTGATAGACTGCTTTTAACATATTAAGATAATATCTAATTTCAAATTTTCTCAAATATATAAAAACAATATTTTTTACAGTATTATAATGATATATGTACATATTTTAAAACATCCACATGTATTAATATATGTATTATCTTTCAGAATAGATTGTATAAGAAATATTTAGTTAGGACTGAACATATCTAATTAGGACCAAAAATGCATTGCATTTGGTTTGTGTATTAATACAGAATATTTTAAAAATATTTAACCTGAAACACTTTTATGAAAAACAAATGGAGCTTCTGCAAAGTTCTCAGTCTGCTGAACATTTTCCATTCTCTAGGGATCATTTTAATTTAATGTATTTAAAATTTTAGTCCTATGACAGTGCCACAACATGAGCAATTTCATTGAAATAGAAAGCAAAGAACAAAAATATTCAATAATTATTTTATTGATGTGAAGGGAATGAATTATTCATGATTTCAAAGTATCTGTGAATAATTTTAATTACCTGCTTTTAAAGGATATGAGACCCACTGAAAGTATCTTAACAATTTTGATCGAACACCTGCTATCCAGTAGTATGTAGCAGGCATCAGAACCAAAATCCTCTGTGTGTGTGTGTGTATGTGTTTGTGTGTGTTTCTGATTTTCTAGGTGATCATTACATACTGTGCTTTGTTGTCCTCTGATACAATGTTTTGATAGTTGTAAAAATAGATCATACAAGGTAATAAAGCCAAAGTATTCCTAACTCGAATGCATTATGCATTTTCTAACAATCTGTATTCATTTACAGCTATGAGACACATTTTGAAACATTGTAAATGCTTACTGAGAAGGTTTTCTAGGATAGGGACTCACTTATATACCTCTACATTCTCTTCAGTGACTGGTGGATAAAAGCAGTGTTATGCCTGCCACTAACCAGCTGTTTCGATCCAGGCTTTTTGGATTTACCATCCCCACCTCCATCTGCACCTGTGATTCACCTGCTAATATAGTGATAGCACCATCATCCACCTAGTTAATTGGCCAAACTATTTAACTTAAAAATTTGAGTGTCAAACTTGACTTAAGGAAGCAGGCAACATCTAATCAGGCAGGAGTTCTGGGCTATTCTGTTGCCTTTATCGTTTAAAAAATTTCTCTACTTCTTTCCTATCCCTCTGCTACTTGCTTAATTCACCAGCATTTTCACCTGGAATTACACTGAAATTACAGCCAGTCTTTTTAATTATATCTGTCTTCTATCACCTCTTTTCACAGCATTGTCCATATCATATTCAGGGTGTAAATTCAGTATACTAGATACTTATCATTCCACATTCCTTTCTGAATCGTTCACATTATATACCACTGGCTTGAGGAAAGTCTCTTAACGTATGTCTTACAATGTCTACAATTCTTCTCTAAGCTGGGCTTTTTCTATCTCTCTGCATTTGTTGCTTAACATCTTTCCCCTCAAATTCTATGATCCCATTTTATTAAACACCTTTCAGTTTTCCCAGAGTACCATACTTTTTTCCAGATGCGTACACTTGTTACTTCTTTTACTGTGAATGCGCTACAGATAATACTACACTCTCTCACTGGTGAAGAAATATGCTTGGGAACTTTTCCCAGTATTTCAACAATAGTGCTTCAGCAACAAAAATCTAATCCTAACATTGGTCAAACATCTCATCTGTACCAGATAATGTAGACGTTTTATATTTTTGTCTCTAATTTTCACAACCATTTGGCAGTTAGGAATTTTATCTCCTTTTCCAGTCTGAGTCTTAGTTTAATTAAATCCCCAAATCTGGGGTAGAACCTGGATATGGACCTAATAAATTTCTTTTTTTCCCCTGTTGCTCCACACTGCCTTCTACTTAACTGACCACATTACAAGATGTTTGTGTATGTATATTACACATATATATCTTGTACTGTGTATATATATATACATACATATATATATATGTATGTATATATTGTATTTATATTATATAATTATATATTATAATCCTGCCAAGGACAGGAAACATCCATTGTCCAGCATATCCTGTGCATCAGTCACTTAGTAGCCATCTCTGTTATCAGAGCCACTGTCTAGCTATGTCAGTGCTTGTGTTTAATCAACCCTTATTTTAACTAATAATGGCCCCAAAGTGCAAGAGTAGTGATGCTGGCAATCTGGATATGCCAGAGAGAATCTGTAAAGTGCTTTCTTTAAGTGAAAAGGTCAAAGTTCTTGACTTACTAAGGAAAGAAATATGGTAAGAACAAGTCTTCTATCCGTGAAATTGTGAAGAAGGAAAAAAAAATTCGTGCTAATTTCGCTCTTGCACCTCAAACTGCAAAAGTTATGGCTATGGTGCATGCTTAGTTAATATGGAAAAGGCAGTAAATTTGCAAATTAATATATTTTGAGAGAGAGAAACAGAGGCACCACATTCACACAAATTTTATTATAGTATATTTTTACAATTGTTCTATTTTTAGTTATTGTTAATCTCTTTCTGTGCCTAATTTATAAATTAAACTTTATCATAGGTATGTATGTATAGGAAAAAGCACAATACATACAGGGTTTGGTATTATCCATGGTTTCAGGCATCCAGTGAGGATCTTAGAATGTATTCCCCACAGATAAGGGGAGACCACTGTATACAAAACTTGTGCTGAAATATTCAGAGGCAGTAACTGTACATCAAAAATATCCCTTTGAAATAATCAATGTGCAGTTGAAAAAGGTAACAAATTATTTGTTCATTGTATCCCATTTTAATATATTATATGGCTATAATCCAGTTAAATAAGTAGTTAGCAAATTTTGATGAACTATTGGGTTTTTCTAATGTCAGAGGACAGGTATTTGAGTATTCAGTAGTTCCATTAATAGCCCTGCTCAGGTTCATCAATATAGATATATATCTAGCTGTTTCCTATGTTTATTGTGGATTTACTGAACTAAACGGGACTAAATAACTCCTAGATAGGCAAAAATAGGGTCAAATTTAATTATAGCCTCTCATAATAGAAAAGTAACACTGGGCTTCTCTGAAAATTATCGGGATAAGAAAATCTCAGTTTTAGGAATGCATTTGTGTGACCATGTGTAAATAATTTAAACTTTATCTCATTTTTTAATCTTTTAAAATGAAAGACTCTAAATAAGGGAGTGAGTAAATTATGGCCTACCCATACATTAATATACTAAGCACATTTTGTACTTAGGCTAATGAAGTTTGTAGAAATTCCTGAGTATATAATATTATACTTAAAACAATATAGATATATGCATACATTAATTGACAAATAATATTACAAATTGTTAATTATTATGTCTTTGAGTGATGGGCTTATAGACAGCTTTTCTTTTTATTATATTTTATATCTTCTATGTGGAATATTTAGTAAATATTCTATTTATGGTTGATAAATAATATTTCATTAATTAAATTTAAAGATTTTCAATTAAGATTTGAGAGTGTGAGGGCTTGATAAGGAAAATTTATTGTTCTTTGTTTCTGATAGTCATAAAAATTAATATTAACACAATTTTAAGATTCATTATAGAAGGGTATCTTTATCCATCTTATCATAACCATTGTAATTTCTTGAAGTTATAAGCTATCTTGTGGAGGATTTGACCCCAGAGTTAAAAGTCTTAGTCTTCAGGCTCCAAAACACTTAGTAATGAGTATCAGGACAGTCAGAGGAAGCCAAGGAGATCGTTTAATGAAAGTAATTAAAAACCCAGTTAATGAACAGATATCTATTACAAGAACATGGGGGAAAAAAGATGATATTGTCACTATATTTTCTTCATTCTGTCTCTTTGAAGCAGAAAAATGTTAGAAAATGCGTTCCTTATCACCTCAGATCTGTGGAATATAGCTTCCCCACCCCTTGGGCAAGAGAAGATGGATAATATATTATAATTGTGCACAAATGGCTAGAGTTTTTCATTATTAACCTTTACAATAAAATCTTTTCTGTATAGAAGAGAATTCTAAGTATAAAACAGACTTTTAATTTCATTTTAAATGTTTTAATTATGAGACATTTTAAATAAAGAAAAAATCTATAACTGAGATGACCAATAGAAATATTATGCACATCATATATGTGATTTCACATTTTCTCAGAGTCGCATATTAAAAAAGAATCATGCGAAATTATTTTAATGCAATAGTTTATTGAATCCAGTGTACTAAAAATATCATTTTAACATGTAATCAATGTAGAATTTTTGAGATATCTTACACGTGTGAGGATTTTTGGTACTGTCTTTGAAATCCAATGTACCTTTTATACATGATTATACATGTAATCAATGTAGAATTTTTGAGATATCTTACATGTGTGAGGATTTTTGGTACTGTCTTTGAAATCCAATGTACCTTTTATTCATTTTGGACTAGTGTCATTTTATGTACTCAAAACAGCTAGTGGGAAGCTGCAGCATAGTACAGGGAGATCAGCTCGGTGCTTTGTGATGACCTAGAGAGGTGGGATAGGGAGGGTGGGAGGGAGGCTCAACAGGGAGGGGATATGGGGATATATGTATGCATACAGCTGATTCACTTTGTTGTACACCAGAAATGAACGCAGTATTGTGAAGCAATTATACTCCAGTAAAGATCTATTAAAAAAAACAGCCACATGTGGTTCAGGACTATCATATTAGACAACACAGAATGATAAAATAATTCACAGTCGTGTGTCCATCACCCAGATTTAAAATATTTTGGTTCTTTAAAGAAAATTATGTGGATAACAAGGTGGCAAAATATTAACACATTACAGATAAAAATGAAGCCTTCAATCACCTGCTTCTGCCAGACACAAATTGCCTTTTAATTTCAACCTCCATGGAGTTAATCAGTACCTTAACATTCATGTATCCTTTCATTCTCTTTATATTTAGGGTTTTTGTTTGCTTGTTTTTTAAAATTTTAAACAACATTAACATTGTTGGTTTTGTGGCTGTTCCAGTAAGAATGATTTCAACTACTAGAAGCAGAAAGCTCACCCTTAATTGGCTATATCAATAAGGGGACTCTGCCCTGAAAAGACTTTGCTCACATAGCTTGAAGTCCTAAGTATGGCAAATGTAACTTGGTTCATTTAGCAGCTCATGTTTGTGATGAAGGCCAGTTTGTTCTCTCTTCATTTAAGTCTAAAATGTTGACTCAAGTCTAAAACATTGTTGGTTACGGTCTGAGCAAAACATGGTTTTTGGTAGTAGCTCAGCCTACAACATTCCCTGCTAAGGTCCAACAGTTGAGAAAAAGTGGCTTCCTGGGAATTTCCCTGGCAGTGAACATGAACTCTTCCAGAACACTTCAGCATGCCGTGTCCCATTTCCTTTGCAATGATTTGTTCACATCCTCTTCCTGAACATACCATTGCCAAGGAGGAAGATTATACCCTTAGTCCAGTGAGATACTTTTTGAGGCTGTCAGTCATTAAAACTGGGTTGTTGGCCATTAATTGGGAGAGTGATGACAGTAATTCGAAGGAGTGAATCATGATGCCACCACAATGTTTGTAGTGAGAGTCTGGACTTTCTGTTTGCCAGCCACTCCCACCCAAACGGTGGTCATATACCTTCTCTAGTTATTAAAACAACAAAAATAAACACTGTTTTTAGCTAACTCTCAGAAAAGAGAGCACCAATTCTCTGTGAATCTATTCTATAATTTTGAAGTAATCAGTATTCTAGGTAGTAGCAATTTAACATTTTGGTTATCACATGTGATTAGGTAAAAAAAAAAAAAAAAAAGGCAGTTAAACAATGGACACTAAACTGCACGGTCTTCCACAATTTCTCTTTTGAATCCTTTTGTCTGTATCTATAAACTTCCATCTTCATGCCTTTGTTCATACTATTTTTACCTCAGTATCCATTCCTGTTGTTTTTATCAGAATTCTATAAGTATTTTGAGATCCAGGTAAAATAACAGCTCCCCAGTGAAGGCTTTTTCAGTTGTAAACAATGACATCTTCCTCACAGAACACATTATTAATACTTCTTTTATAGTTCTTAACTATAATTTTGGGCAGAATGTGAAGTTGGGCACTTGAACATCTATTTTCTCAAGTTGCTGACTGTGAATTATTCATTTTTCTGTCCCACATGTTTACTTGAACATGCTAAAATTCTACTAAATATCTTCCGAATAAATAGGGTTCAGCATGAAGATATTATGATCAATGCAAATGAGATTCCAGAAAATGCATGGGTCAGGTAATAAAAATAACTCAGTATTACTTTCAAGAAGGCCTGTGCATGGATTTTTTTGTCTTCTATCTTTTTAATTAAAAAAATTTTAGAATATAGTTGATTTACAATGTTACGTTAATTACTGCTGTACAGTGAAGTGATTCAGTAATACATATATATATATAAATTAAGAAAAATTATTTTCCATTATCGTTTATCATAGGATATTGTGCATCATTTTTAAACTGGCCATAATCAGTGAATGAGTGTGTTTGACTTGGGAACCAGTGGTAGAGTGGTGGTAACTGATTGTCTGAAAACCCAACTTTGAAATTGTGATTTATTACATTGTTCAAAATGGCAACCAGTACAACTCAAGAAGAGAGTAGTGTGTTACTACCCATTTTTAACCTGACAGGCTTTCAAAGTGAATGTAGGAAATGGTGTTATAAATAGTCTGTGGTCTGGGCTTTTCATCCTCTGAAAGTACAGTTTACATAAAGCATTTCATTAATTAAGATTGTGATGGAAAAAAAGTTTGTGTGTTTGTTTTTAAGCAATAGTATAATCTTGTTCTCTGGTTACAGAAGTTACAAAATAGTATTTTGTTTAAATAACACCACCTAAGTTGCTGTTATTTCATCAAGTGATTATTATATAAAATATGATTTCACAGAAAAAATGAAATTTGGATAATGCAATTTTTAAAAAAAAATTATAGCATACTTAAAAAAAATCATGATATATATTTTTACAGTAATGCCTAGGCTTTGAATAAGCTTATGGACAAAATCAAAGACTAATGGGAAGTAGGTGACCAGCCTTGAACCTTCCTTTTGGTCTACACCTAGGACAGGCATGCTATGCTAGGGCTTTGTATGAAAAGGAGAGCAAATATTGCTGGCTTCTATCCAAACCCCTCTGTTTCTGTTCGTATTCTTATCTTTCCCACCCCTCCCATTGTCAAGATCCACCACTTTTTTGCCACAGTCTGTGATTAGTATGTTCATTTTGACACCTGCTTGACATTTTCCAGTGGCCAGGACCACCAGAAACTCACCAGAATAATGAAAAGTTGTTCTTCCTTACCCTGCCTAGATACAGCACAATGAATACATGGTTTGGCAAAGATACAGTATATTTGTGCAAATGAAATATCAGACTCTCCTTTCTCTAGGTGAGCCTAGACTTGCTCTAGACCCTACTTGCCCCATTGCCAGTGGCTCTGAGATAATAAACAATCTGCAAACCTGTATGTGGCAATCGTACCACTTCCTGACCCTTATCACTAGTCTCCTCACTTTACAATGTTAGTTTTCCTCTTCTGAAAAGATGCTTTTGTTTGAAAAGTCTTCATGATTACTGCCCTGCTACAGGCCATGTATGCACGTTTTGATTTTTTTCCTCAACCATTTTCTCAAACTTGTCTCTCACAGAGTCTCATTTCCTGACCTACATTCTTCCATCTGCAAAATTTTAATCCTTAAATTTTTTTTTCAAAAGTATCAGTACATTTATTGTGAGAACACAAAGATTGAGAAGAAGGGTGAGGAGAGTTGATGTTGGAGAAAGAAGGAAGAAGTTAGATTGTAGAAGCCAGTATACTGAGTTGTCCCACAGTAGGGCCTCAGATTATATATTTATATTTTTATTAATTTATTTTTTATGGACGTATAGTTGATTTACAATGTTGTGGTAATTTCTGCTGTACAGCAAAGTGACTCATTAATATACATATAGACATTCTTTTTTGTATTTTTCCATTATGGTTTATTCAAGGATATTGAGTATAGTTCCCTGTGCTCTACAGGAGGACCTTGTTGTTTACCCATTCTATATGAAATAGTTTGCATCTACTAACCCCAAATTCCCAGTCCATCCCCCCACCCCACCACCTTGGTAACCACCAATCTGTTCTCTATGTCTGTGAGTTTGTTTCTGTTTAGTAGGTAGGTTCATTTGTGCCATATTTTAGATTCCACATATAAGTGATATCATATGGTATTTGTCTTTCTCTTTCTGACTTCACTTAGTATGATAATCTCTAGTTGCATCCATGTTGCTGCAAATGGCATTATTTCATCCTTTTTTATGGCTGAGTGGTATTCCATTGTATATATGTACCACATCTTCTTTATCCATTCGTCTGTCAATGGGCATCGAGGTCTAAATTTCTATATTTGCCCCATCCATTGGTTAACTCAGAATATTTTCCATTGATGTCTTAATGCAAAAAAGAAAAGCATGAAATCATTTATACCAAAATGTTTAGTGTTACTCTAGTTGACGATTTTTCTCTCCTTTTTAAATTCTTTTTCAGTTTTTCTACAATGAGCATGCATAAATTAGGTAATGCATTTAGAAAAACAACTTCAGTTTCTGAAAATAAATAATAATCATTCTTTTGTTTTTTAATGCCTGCAACTTTCTTTATACTCCAAGCAAGAGTTTTTTTCTTTTTTTTCATTTTTCTTTTTTCTGTTTTAATTGTGAGATGACACAATATAAAGGTGGGGGTACAATTGTTAAAGTTACAGGTATGATCCCAAGTCACATCCACCTGTCTATAGAGTTGAAGTGTGTTACAGTGGAGGCATGGAAAAGGAGGTTTAGAAACAAATCATAATTCCAGTGGGCAGGGAAGAGTCAGGTGCCTTGACAGAATTCTCCAGTTTCTCACACTCTGTGAAGGAACCTCCTTCCTCCACATAGTTTCTTCCTTCATCTTGGTATTTTCCAAGCGACTTCCAGTTATCTGTAACCCAGGATTTCAACATTTAAGTTTAAGGTCTTTCTCTATCTCTCTCTCATCCTGCCTAACTTTCCCTAAAATGTCAGAAACTCCTCAGCAGTTGTCTTCATGTCCTAATATGTTTGGGCACTTTTCATGAGGATATATTTTCAGTTATGAAGCCGATTAGTTAATGTTTACCTAATACCAAAAGCAAAACCAGTCAATTAAGAATTAAGAAAGAAGAAGAATAAGAGGAAAAGAAAGAGAAGGCAGAAGAAGAAGGAGAAGAAAAGAATTTGTTTTTGGTTCTGGCAGAGAATATATGTCTGCTGAAGTAATTGTCCATTATCCAGACTTCCTCTCTGGTATTACACTGGACCAAAGTTAACTAAAGTAGTTTTCTTATTACAATATTATGTTGGAAAAAAATTACCCTCTTTTATCCCTAGCACTTATTTGCATTCTTTTCCTTCAATGGCTCCTAAAAATTGGAGTTTGAAGGAGAAAGAATCCTGAGAGATAGGTCTTATTTTTAATCAGAGTAAAATCTTGGGAGCAGGTTCAAATGAACTCTTTTCATGATTAATGTGATGTAGCATGCAACTGCTTCATCTAAGACTTTTATTATACTTAATACCATATGTTCCTTTACCTTAAGACACCATTTATTGAGTACCTATTGTTCACAGATAATAGGGTGACTGAGATTTCTGGAGGACCTTATAGGATAGTGGAGAAACAGGTATGCAAATATGTCAATCATATTGAACACAATAAATGTCATGGCAGAGAACTGGATAGGGCACATTGGGAGTCTAGAGAATGGAAGTCACAGTTCTTTCCTTAATACCGCTTAAGGACTTGTGCAGGAGATGGGGATTAGACACATGAAAGCGCAATCAGCCTTTGCATCTTTTGTGCTGAGATTATACTGTGATGCCATTATTTCTTTGTATCTTCATCCAGAGGCTTGTGGCTAATTTATATGCTTGATTGAAAGGCAGTAAGAGCCTGTGCTTTCATGCAGTGGATAAAAGCCTAGTCCTGCCAAAAACAAAACAAACCAAATAAAATTTTAAAAAGAAAAAGAAATGAAGAAAGAAACCTGAGCCCTACAGTGGGGCACAAAAGCTTAGCTCTGCAAGAATGTTAAACCCTATTTTATTTCTCTGCTACTGAATTTAAAATGAGATTCGAGAAGGACTGTGAGTGTTGAGAGGAGTGAAGCAATTTCAAGTGACAGAGTTCAAAGGAGGTGGTTATGCATTTCTAAATGGGGACTGAATCTCTTTTAGAGATATTTTGCACTTAGAAATATAGAGTTCAGTGGAGACCGTCACCTAACTTTCTGGAGAAAATGGCCTATGCAAATAGACCATATCTTTTACTGAAAGCCACAGGCATAGTAATTCTAGGCTTCATTCATTTGACATTCCACAGATATTTATTGAATGCCTACAGTTGGCTAGGAGCTGGGAAAACAAAGCATAATATTTCAGAGGGATCCGTGTGTACTTTATAACCCCAAATGGTATTTGTTACCAAATCTTCAACTATAGGCAAAAAAAAAGCGAATTCTGACTTCGGCTATAATTTGAAAAAAAGCTCAGACAGAAGAATAGCCATATGGGCTTCCCTGGTGGTGCAGTGGTTAAGAATCTGCCTGTCAATGCAGGGGACATGGGTTCAAGCCCTGGCCCGGGAAGATCCCGCATGCCGCGGAGAAACTAAGCCCGGGAGCCACAACTACTGAGCCCACAAGCCAGAACTACTGAAGCCCACTTGCCTAGAGCCCATGCTCCGCAACAAGAGAAGCCACTGCAACGAGAAGCCCATGCACTACAACAAAGAGTAGCCCCCACTCACTGCAACTAGAGAAAGCCCGTGTGCAGCAACAAAGACCCAACACAGCCAAAAAAAAAAAAGAAAAGAAAAAAGAATAGCCATATACCTTCATAAGTAATTATTGCTTAAAGCAAATAATGACACAAATATAATTTATATTTATTAATAGAGGGGTATCTAAAGGGAAGCATGTATTTTTTTTGCAGATACTCCAGAAGAGATACTGCTCTATACTATGGCTTGATCAACTGTTTAATAAAAATGTGAGATGTTTATACAAAAAATATAACTATGGAAATAGATATACAGAATCAATCTAAGACTAAGTTTTCAATCAATAGTCTCATCAGAAGTTTTTGTCAGCTGCAGTCTGTTAAGTTTTGCTTTCATTTTACTTTTAAAATATTATAGAGGACAGGCAGAGTAAGCACTGTTATCAATATTGTACATAAATCCTGCGTTTGCGACGATATAAATAGGACATATGTATCATTATTTCTAACTGGCATCCATGACTCTTTGGACTGGTAAGAAGATCCTCAGTTTTGCTTTTGGGAAGTCAGCCCTACATCTTTCCCTTCCTCTCTCCCTTCCCTCTTACATTATCTCCTTTCAAATGGTCCTTGTTAAACTATCTTGTATCAGTTTCTGACCCACCTCACTCATTCTTGTGGTCATTTACTCAGTTGAATAGTAAAAATACTTCATCCCCTGGCAGTAATGATTGTGTCAGAGATGGGCACATAATCCTAATTGGACCACTCACAATGTTCCATAACATTTGTTACATAAAAGCTAACAGACAGGGCTTTCTTTCCAAAATTGCAAGCTCTAAGAACTAGATTAAGTCAGAAGCTCTCTATGGGACAAAATATGTGCAAAATGAATTTGTATCAGCTGCAGGTTACACAGCTCGTACTCTTTGAAACAGAGGGAGATGATGCTTGCAAGTGATGGGAACATGATACGAGAACCCAGTTTTGTACTCTTCATCTCTTACCTCTGCCGTTCTTTGTATTGGATATATTGTCCAGCAACTCCCCATCCCCCCACTCCTTCCTTGGAGACAAAAATCTGTTATCAGCTCTGCACTTCTATGCTGTTTCTCAGCATCCCTAAAAGAAAGAGCATGTATCCTTTTTACAGTTTCTAGGTGGTTCTCATAATTTAATATCATAGTCCTGTCTTGGGAAATATTTTTATTCCAGAACCAATCACGGTGGCTAGAGGTCTGGAAAAATTCACAGATTAGCCACATTTACATTATGTGTGCAGTTCTGATTCTGGGGCTTTAGATCAAGCTCACTCACACCATGTGGATAAACATCAGGGAAGTGGTAATTTCCTAAAGGTAAAGAAGGTGCTCTTCCCAGAAAGGGAAGGGCATAGTGAATAGCAAACATAACATCAGTCCATGTTAGAGTCCAGCACAGAAGGAAAAAAATGGAGAGAGAGAATCTGATCTTTGGAAACTAAGAACCCGGGTTCAACTATGTTTGAAACTGTTTATGGATCTCAATCAGGCCTACTTTGTTTGAACTAGATTTTTATTATTTGAAATTGGGAGTCTTGTTTGATATAAGGCTGAAAAGATACATACTGATAAATTTTCTGAGGTTTAGAGAAATAACTTATTTGTTCTTAGTCATACAGAAGATCTATGCTCTGATTAGTCTTAGTTTTGCTCTTTACATACTTGCCGAGTCAAATGTGCATCATGCTGTTACTCCTAATTTCAACTATTTTTGTTTTTCAAATAACATACTATTATATATATTCAGTTTTTAATTACATGCACTTTCATGGTTTACTCTTGTCTTTTTCTTTGGAATGGTATCAGAAGATGTCTACTCCCAAAAATTAACATTTCCATTCCCTCTGACTCATTTGGAAGAAACACTTCAAATCAAATATTGAAAAATGGAGATGGTGAAGGAAAAGAGAAGATTAATAAAACACTTTATTTTATTACATCAGAATTGCAGTGTGGAAGGAGTTGTGTTATTCTATTTATTGTATATCCTTTTGGTGGGTCTTAATAAGGTTCCTCAGAAGAAGACACTGAGAAAAGAATTAGTGCAAAAGGGATTTGTTAAGAAAATGCTCCCTAAAAAGACAAGTAAAAAAAGGGATGAAGGAAGACGGAAGGAAAAGAAGTCAAGAAGGGGTATAATTCAGGCAAAGTCCCAGACTCAGCCTGATCCTCCTGGGAAGTTTAGAAGGATAAATTCCTTCTGGGTTATCCCAACTTGAAGAAAGGGAGCTGAGCTTCAATACTCCTACACTAGTCATTGGGTAAGGGGCATATTTCACTGGAATGTTGTGTGATACATAAAATCCTAGACACTTCTCCCTCTGTAGTTCAGGAGGAAAAAGTGACTCCAGTATTTACAGGGCAACTCTTGCAGTAGTCACAGATGCAGCCATCAGAAACAAAAGCACCCATAAGCTAGAGGAGTGTTTCGCAAAAACACTAAAGATATCTGAGCACAGCTAGAGAGAATACTGACAGTGTCTCTAAATAATAATGATGTAGGAAAAAACAAAAACACTGTCTGTGTGTAAATCTATACCAAGAATTATTTGTGAATAATTCTTTTAATTTAGTATGAGTCTTTTTTTTTTTTTAGTATGAGTCTTAATGGGTGATATATTTTTTTAAAAAACCTGCAAGTGGTGCTTATTTCTTCAATTTATATTGTTAAAGAAATCTGTTGATAACTTTAAACAAATTCAGACTTTGGCATTAACTCGGTGCACAGCATCAGAAGATAGCAGAACTCTTCTTCTTGCTTTGTTCAAGGTGCTAAGCATTTGGCTGTATTTGTAAGATGTGAGCATTTGTAAGATAGTCACATGTCCCAGAGGGAGTGTTGGTGAAGGATGTTCTTAAACAAAGGCATTTTGGAACCTCAGTAAATTTGGTGTTTCTACTGAGCTCAGCTATTATGAGCTCCCTGGGTGGTTGTGGTCCCTGGGAGGTTGTCATGGGACAGCTCCACTTTCTATCTTCTGAAATCTCTTGGAATACATCTTCCTGTGGCTTCAAATTGAGAGCCAACTGTAGTCTGTCCATAATCCAGAAAATGAATGTAGAGCTCTCTGTTTTTAAAAACACAGAAATATGACCTGGTATAGTTTTAGTTTTTTTCTTATTGTAATCTTCTCCCTGCACCCCCAACTTCATCCTCTACCTTCTAAATCTTCTTTTTTTAATATTAAAATTGTCCTCAAACTTCAATTTGACTTCTTTTCCTGTGGGTCTTCCAAGAGCCTCTAAATTCTTTGTGGTACTTTTTATAATATATCATTTACATGTATTTAGATAGTTTTCTATATTTTGTATATTTATTTAAAATGGTATATTTTATCAAATGATAAAGAAATAGTTGTCATTTCCAAGACTGATATAAATGAGGAAAATGAATATCAAATCCAGACTCGTGGAAATAGAGGGGAGCAAAAATTGGGTAAAGGAGATGACCCTAAAATTTTGGCTTATTTGTATCTGTGTACAGGGTAATCAGATTGAATATTATTTGCAGGTGCTCTGTAGTAATATTCCCATATTCACCCACATGCATGCCCATTTCCCATTTTGCCGTATCTAAGATTCCTAAAACCTAGGTTTCTTAGAACAGTAGCTACAAATTTAGATTTAATGTGACTAATTATGAGCTAAAAGTGGTCATGTATGGTTAAAAGAGAGTTTTAATATATTTATTTGGCTTAGAAAAATTAAAAGTTGGCACCAACCATCAAACCAAAAATTTATCTGAGAGGTGACACAATTGCCTTGATATGCAATTCTTCCTGATTCCCATTTTTCCTTTCAAATAAGATGAAATAAGATAAAAGAAAAATGTAAGCGATTTTTTTTTCTTTTGATCTGAACAAAACCATCTGATGAATTTCATTCTGCTCATCTTACAGAGGAAAATTAGAAGTTGACATCATTGCCCTTGGCAGCATCTTTACCTAATAAACCACCTTTTCACATAGGTATGAATAACACTATATTTTACTAGCCCGAAACCTTGGTTTTGAAAAACAACAGGCTTGAGTTCAGTGTAGAAAATTCAGAATTGGTCTCAGCTGCTCCAGCCAGAGTCATTTTATCTCATAATGGGAATGGCACAATGTTACAGGAGAATCAGAACATAATTATTCACTATGAAGTGGTTTGGCCTATGATTAAAATAAAGCCTTTACCCAGAAAACTTAGAAGCAACAAGCAATGTAGCTCAAATTACAAAGTTTTTGTAAGGAAAAAGCTGATTCATCCCTGGTATCCAGGCAATAGAGTGACTTGCTCTATGAAGCCGTATTTGGTCCAGAAATTTTGAGCACTGTGTTTTAAAAATATTCATGATAATGATTTCACCTACTGTTCAGTTTCTGCAGAATGCCAGGCACCATGTGAAGGCATTTCCATTTATTATTTCTAGTAATCATTAAAATTCTGTAAAATAACTAAAGGTATTAAGTACAGATCATCAGATATTCCTATCTTAGGTATTTACCCAAGAGAAATGAAAACATTTTTACACAAAGACTTGTAGGTAAATATCTGTAGCAACTTCATTCACAACAGCTAGAACCTGGGATAGGTAGAATATAAACATCTATCTATAGGTAAATGGATAAATAAAGTAAAGTATATCCTTACAGTGTTATACTACTCAACAATAAAAAGCACAAATAGAAAACCAGAACTAGTGACACAGACAAAATATGAATAGGTTTTAAGAATCTTTATGCTGAGTGAAAGAAGCCAGGCACAGAACTTCCCATTTAAGTGAAATATGAACTAATCCATGATGTCAAAATGTCAACCAGTTGTTGCCTGTAGCAGAAGGCAGAGGAGGGGTGGCAGAGGGACATGAGAAGACATTGTTGGTGCTGGAAATGTTCTGTATCTTGATTTTGGTGGAGGCAATGAAAGCAATGCACTTTAAATGGATGTAGTTTATTATAAATAAATTATTTCTCATAAAGTAATGAAGGAAACAAAAGAGATGAAGAAACCAAAGTTGAGAGATTTTTCTAAAGTCTTAGTACTACTAAGCAGCAGGAAAACTGTTGGGATTCTTTTTAGTTCTTTCTGGCCCTAAGTCTTTGGCTCTTTCTACCCCATCAGATGTAAAAAAGTAATAATTCTTGAAGAAGATTTCTTCTTGTTTCCAAAATTATAACCATTTCATATGTTAGCATTTATTATGCTGTTAAGTTACTATTCAGAAGTGTTTGAAGTTACTTATAGTATTATAACTTTTAGGTACAAGATATAAAAATAAGACTTATTTTGATAACTCATCTGTGACAGGAAGTCTATAAATTTTATATGTGAAATTTTAGAAGAAACTAGTTGAAGAGGGTCACATTATATAAATAAAATATGTGTTTTCCTTCATGTTTTGTTGCTAGAAATATGTTGAATATGGTATATATCTTTAGGCTATTAAAATAAGTGTTTTGAAATTAAATACATAGTTTTCCTGTTTAGTTAGCTCCATGGTGAACATGAACATTCTTTGATCCTTTTGTAATACGTGCGCACATATAGAGATTCAGAGTGTCCTTCTAATCCTTCTCTCTTATTGAATAGATACAGACACTGAGAATACACAATTTTTGGCAATATGTGCAATGACAAATATGAAACATTCAATAATGTTTAAGCTACAAATAAGTGAATGAATATGGAAACAAATTTTTGGAAGTTTCCTTTAATCAATAAGAAATTATTAAATAATCATTGCCATATAAATGGGAGGTGTTTTTTTTTTGTTTGTTTTGCGATACACGGGCTTCTCACTGTTGTGGCCTCTCCTGCTGTGGAGCACAGGCTCCGGACGTGCAGGCCCAGCAGCCATGGCTCACAGGCCCAGCCACTCAGCGGCATGTGGGATCTTCCCGGACCGGGGCACGAACCCGCATCCCCTGCATCGGCAGGCGGACTCTCAACCACTGCACCACCAGGGAAGGCCCTGGGAGGTGGTTTTGAGATGACCTTTATACTTTTAGTGATTCCTTCCAATTTGCATTTATATTATAGATGAGATAGTTCATTTTATCACTTTATACTTATATGATGAACTAATGCATGGGTAACTTTGGTTTCCTACTAAGGCATTCTTGTAACGCTGAGTAACAGTGAATAGCTAAATAACGTAGGGTTGTTAAAAGCAGATAAAAATGGCTGAAAGAGAGTTGTGAATGGGATCAAATTGAAAGGCAGTACTGACTATCAAAGCAAAGATTCACCCCAAGATTACCTGTGTAAAATTCTATCATACTTTTTTATTCCACTCAAATGCAAAAGAAGTTGGCATCAAAAAAATAGGTGTTTTTATATTTTGTTTTAGTATTAACAAAACCGTCTGCTGAATTTAATCTTGATCATACAAATGCAAATTAAGGAATGCAGACCCAGACTTTGGAGTGAGGTGACAAATTTGCCAAAACACACACACACACACACACACACACACACACACACACACACACACAGTAACAATGAAAACAGTTTTCATGCAGGTGTGACTAACCCATGTATTAGCATATACTTTTTCTGTTCATTTATAAGATTTTTAATATATGTCCCCCACACCCAATTTGCAATACGGGTAAAGGCTGTTCCCCTCTTTCCATCAAAGTACATCTATTGTTTCCTATAAATATAAGCAAATTCTAATATGTTAGGGCTATGATATTAGAGAATTCTCTCATCACTCAGCTATAAAGCTATTGAAGTAATAGTTTATATCACGGTCTCAAATGCTGACTCAATAGAGAGAATGCTGATTCTTAGAACAGTTTTGTTCAGGCCTGCTGACATTGCTAGACACGTGATGGAAATTAACAGAGAGTGTTTTTTCCCATCCCCAAGCTTTTCAATGTCATTAATGTTTAGGTTACCTTGTACTTTATGCATATTGGGCTTAGCATGCCTTTGATGGCAGTTATAGAATTAGCACCTTGAAGTGTACAGTGAAGTTAGTGTAAAAGAAACGTAACAGCATTCATCTGACATATCTGTTGCCGTCCCCCAGCCTAGAAAAACACCACATCAGAGCTGAGGAGTCTACATTTAGAGCTACCATCACAATGTAAATTAAGGATAAGAGACAACTGGGCTTAGAAGGGAAGAGTGAGCTTTGGAATCAGATGGACTTCCTTTTAAACTTCAGGTCATATTCTTATTAGCTGTAAATCATTAGAGTCAGTGTAGGGAACTATTGATATAATATGAGACTATTTTCTCCTTTATTCATTGTCAATACTAATGGTACCTAGCTTCCTGAATTGTTGCAAACGGATCCTGTTAGCCGTACCAGGGGCAGTGAAATGCATTTATGATATAGCTTTCAGATCCTTTATTTACTGCCGATAAATTTACTGTTTACTTAAAACGTTTATATTAACAACTATTATTAACACCACTAGTGATAATGATATCCGGTATTTCTCTAACGCTTTGTAGTTAAAACAAACATCTGAAAACAGCTTTCAGATGTTCTTTAAGCCCAGAAGAACTCTGATATTATACTAATCTTAGGCTTGAAAATATTGAGGACTAGAGAACATAGCCTGTTTACCTAACGATGAATAGCTAGTAAATGGTGGGTTTGCATCTTAACACAAAATTTCTCACTTCAAAGTGAATGTGGTTCCACTGTCCACACAGTCGAACACCCAGATTTCAGCCCAAAACTATGCTGTTGCCTTGATTCCCATCAGATCTGGGACTCAAATTCAAATGTGACTGACACTTACAGGCATGTGACACTGGACAGTAATTAAACACTCTAAGCTTACACATTTGTAAAATTGGGTACCTATATCATATGCATGTTATAAGTATCAAATGGTCTAAAATCTATGCAAATGACAGGAATTGTTGCAGGACCCATGATGCAGCATCTCCTTATTATTCTGAAGTAAATTAAATTTAAGTATAAGTTTCCATTTGCCAAAACTGACAAGAAACTTAATAGTAGTAATTGTGTGGCCCCTTCTACCTTCCTTAAGTTGTATCTGGAAACTGAGAAAGTCATCACTCTTGGCCCTTGTTTAGTTTCTCTACCATAAGATGGGTAGCCTTCCAATCGATGGTATTCCCTCTCTACCAGCAAGGTCACAGCGACTCCAGTGCTCTAAAAGTCAGCATTGTCAGTGTCCACTTGTACAGGCATTTGTGCAGTGCCAGCCCTCCCCCACCCCCCACACACTCACACACACCCCTACCATGAATCTGTGGCCCTGCAACCATGGGCATACAAAACCACATTATCAGGGAACACTTCTCTCTCTTCAGTGTTACAGAACACAGCCTCCATCCTTCCTTTCTTCCCACTGTAATCTTTCTTTGGGTCTATTGCTGAGGCCACAGACTAGAAGACCTGTGGGCCAGACAGAGCATGAAGACTGGTTTTCTGAGAGTCACAAAATGTTGGCTCATACTGTGATTAAAAATAATAATGTGTTCCCAATCATTAAAGGGCAGAACATTTCACAATTTCACATTTCTTCTTGAAAAAAACATGGACTGTGGCATCACTAGGCTTGGTGTTCTGGCAGTGCAGCCACTGACTGAAGCTGAGTAGTGGCTTTGCTTCCCCCTTCCATTTGCTGAAGCCCCATCACTGTCTTCTTGACACTGAGGCTGTAGTTCAGTGACTATCATCTTGATTTCCCCTTTTTGCATTTTTTAGCATTCTTTCTTGCTCTTTTAGCTTATTTGACTTAACAGTCTACCCTCAGGGATCTGTTTGTAAACACTGAGCTTTAAAAAATAAAGCAAAATAACACTGCTGCTATAATAATAAGCTGTCTCTTATTCTTTTATAACACTTCAGACTCTGCCTTATTTTACTCATTTTTTGCTCCTAGAATGGTGATTGGGGCATAGAAGGTCCTCCATAACTATTTGAATGAATGAATGAAATAAGATCCTATAACTCTTCTTTGGAAGTAAGGATACAAATTGTTAACATCACTTGGCTCTTTAATGATAAAGAAATTAACATAAAATTTAAAATCAGGTTATCCTACACCAAAAAAAATTCAGTAAGTAGCCCTTTTTAACATGCTACATTGAGGTTGTTTATTATTTTTATCAGTATTATTATAGAGTTCCCTACTTACACAATTAACATAGATAAATCAGGTATAATGTGTTGGAACAACAATAATAAACTCCCCCCCAAAAAAAGACAAAAAACGTTAGTACAATTTAACCCATTGTTTGCTCTCAGAGAATTTGCGCCCTAGAGTGAAGAAGAAATGGGATGTTTAATCCACAGTTTCCACAGTCAGATATCATCCCCATGTGCCCCTCATAGTATGAGCAGCTCACTTTGCTTATGAGAATCTATCTAGTATTTAAAAATACTTTAAAATTAATTAAACAATTAACATTTAATTAATTTAAACAATTAACATTTTATAAAACAGCCCCAAATTCAAGCTATTTAATCGAGTAGTAGCAGTGGTAGAAAATGTAGTAATGGTGGTGATGGTAGTGGTGGTGGTATTATAATAATCATCACCATCATCATCATCATCATCACCATCATCATCATGTTGAAATAAATTTCTGGACCCAAATGGAGCTGCTTCCACCTGGGTGCTATATTAACAAACAAAACTTAGGTAACTTTGGTGTCCCTGGAAAGACTCTGCTTGAACGGAAACAAAGTATATCTGCTCAGTCAATCCCCAAATGCCAAGCCAACTCTGGGCTCTATACTTACATGCTTGGTCCTTATTCATTTTCTATGTGTCTCTTCTTTGTTCCTGTAAACGCTCTCTGCCTTCTGCCCCATTCTGCAGTTCTCTGGATCCTTGGGAATGGAGACTGCCCGCTTCATGAAGTATTAAATTATGTTTATATCACCTAAGTGGTCTTCTTTAATCATTTTTAGCAATAATAATGTGTTGCAAGAAAAACAGGTGGCTTGGGTTATTCTATACTTACATAGACATAGTCCCCACTCTTAAAGAGCTCACAACCTAGAGATGAATGATAAATATATAAACAACCAACCATAATACAACATGAGGTGTGGTAGTCTGCTAAAAACAAAGGATTCTTGGGAGCACCAGAGCAATCCTGATTAATTCTACCTAGAGGTTGGGAAATGTTTCAGAGCAAATAAACATTATAATTACACAGATATAGATGTATAATCCCCTAAATATTCAAATACATATATGTATATGTACATTTATAATTACCACAAGCCATTGTGAAGCACAGTATGTTGATGCCACATTTATTTTCACTATATATGGCTGAACACTGGGTTGCTATGACAACATAAATTAATAAAGGGCCTTTCTATCACAAATCTTAACTTCTCAGGATGTGGATACTTCAGTCATCCTCTAATTGTACATTTTATCTTGAGAAATAAAATCGTATCATGTGCTGAATTATGTGTACAGTCCTCTTTATCTTCCTTTACCACTAAGATACACTTCTGTTTTAAGAAACCCTTCTTCCTTGGTATCATCTTCTTTCTCATAATATACAAAGAGAAGAAATCATTAGGATATTTTTTTTTCAGAATAAACAAAGGGACAAATGGCATACTCCTGTAAATAAATGATGGTGCTTTACCCCTTATTTGTCAATACAAATCCGATGGTTATTATTGCATCATTAAGGGAACTTAAAAATATTTATTGTTTCTTCTTTGTAGTTACAACTGTTAGTTTTAATTAAAGATGGAAGAGTTGAAAAACTTCTGGTCAGCGAAACAGTGTTTCCAATGTTAATATTTCCACCATCTTCCTTGATGAATTTTAAATCTATGTAAGATTATATTGGATTTTGAAATTGCTATAACATATATTTTCCTCTAGTGCGTCATGCACAGTGTCTACCAGTATAACATAGCCCTAGACACTTCATTATACGCTGATCAAATCATTTGTAAACTGTATAAATGATCATTGAAATATCAACTTTGTGGGCACTCATACACAAGTAATTTCTGTTGGGACATAACAGCATTTTCTTCTTTATTAGAAAACAAATAAGATTTATTCTGATTCTTAACCTGCAGCCTATCATCAGTGTCCACTCTAATCACCAAACAAGTATTTATCCCTACTGCATTTCTTTTGGAGCTACAGCTCAACATTCCTGGGCAGCATGATAAGGCCTCTTTCTTCAGAGAGTTTGTATTTGTTTGTTTGTGTTTCCCTGAAAACAGAGACTGAAGTGTGAACTTGGACGTGGGTAATTTATTCAGAGATACTCCAAGAACATAACCTGAGAGGGGGTAGGTTTGTGATACAGGGGCAGAAAACAGTTAGTAAAGGGTTAATTATTGAACTAATTATTCTTTGGGTTTTAGGAGCTCAGTCCCACTGGGGCCACTCTCAAGAAATTTATAGAATACATGTTGAAATTGTCCTTCCAAAGTATAGGGAGATGCAGGACATACCTTTGGATTCCTGTCCCTGTTAGTTGAGTATTACATCTGGTGGAGGCTTGGTTTCAGAGAAAACCAAGACGCAGAAACTCCTCAAAGAGGCAGAGACTCCTTCAGGTGGGAACTTGGGCTGAGTGCAGGGAGTTGCCCACTGTAAGTTGGCAAAGTGAGGAGAGGCTATCCAGCTTTTAGCGCAAGTGTTATATACTTTTCTAACACCAAATAGAGCACTCTTTATGTCAAACACCTTTATAAATAGAGTGATATTGTTTTTTTGATGGTGAAGAGATCAGGTACAGCTGAGGTATGGTGGGAGTTTCTAGGAATGCACACAAGATAAATCTGAGTCTGAACTCCCCTGCTTAGAAACTCTTCAGCAGGGTAATAGTCAAACTCACAAAATTGCATCACAGGCCTTCAACAACTGTCTCTTACACATCTCTTCTAAATCTTCAGTCCCTACTGCCTTCTCCTAGACATATGTCTTATTCTAGGCATATCAAACTATTTCCCAGAACATATAAAACCTGAACGTATCCTATTGTTTGCAAAAAGCTGTTCTCTTTTCCCAGAAAGACCTTCTCTAAAGGGTTTTATGGAAAAAAATTGACATGATTTTTTTAACATCTTTATTGGAGTATAATTGCTTTACAATGATGTGTTAGTTTCTGCTTTATAACAGAGTGAATCAGCTATACATATACATATATCTCCATATCTCCTCCCTCTTGTTTCTCCCTCCCACCCTTCCTATCCCTCCCCTCTAGGTGGACACAAAGCACTGAGCTGATCTCCCTGTGCTATGCTCCCACTAGCTAGCTATTTTACATTTGGTTGTGTATATAAGTCCATACCACTGTCTCACTTCATCCCAGCTTACCCTTCCCCCTCCCCGTGTCCTCAAGTCCATTCTCTATGTCTGCGTCTTTATTCCTGTCCTGCCCCTAGGTTCTTCTGAACCAGTTTTTTTTTAGGTTCCATATATATGTGTTAGCATACGGTATTTGTTTTTCTCTTTCTGACTTACTTCACTCTGTATGACAGACTCTAGGTCCATCCACCTCACTACAGATAATTCAATTTCATTTCTTTTTATGGCTGAGTAATATTCCATTGCATATATGTGCCACATCTTCTTTATCCATTCATCTGTGGATGGACACTTAGGTTGTTTCCATCTCTGGACGATTGTAAATACAGCTGCAGTGAACATTGTGGTATGTGACTCTTTTTGAATTATGGTTTTCTCAGGGTATATGCCCAGTAGTGGGATTGCTGAGTCATATGGTAGTTCTATTTTTAGTTTTTTAAGGAACCTCCATACTGTTCTCCATAGTGGCTGTATCAATTTACATTCCCACCAACAATGCAAGAGGGTTCCCTTTTCTCCACACCCTCTCCAGCATTTATTGTTTAATTTACATGATTTTTAAGACCCAACTCAAGTGCCACCTCTACTTTTAAAGCTCCTAGTGACCCACCAAAGTAGGTGAATCTCCCCTCCTCCTCCCCATTCACTTGGCACCATCATGGGAACAGGTACCTGCATTTGCAGCATTTGAAGGTTATTACAATATTTATTAATGTGTGTGTCTCCTTTAAACCCTGAAGGACTATAGCACTGCCTCGTATTCTGTATCCTATGGGTCTAACATGGTACATTATACATAGTAAGCAATTTACACTGAATGGATAAGTAACACATGCAGCCATTTAAGATTATATAACTTCTTGTGTAATCTGTCAGTCTGTAATTGCTCTTTGTATTGCAGAATATATTGCAGAGATGTGTGTTTTACTCTAGTTTGATTTTTTCCAAGATTTATTCACCGTACTTCTTAAATAAAATGTAAAAATATCAATAAGGATGCAGAGAGTCACTTCTGTAAGTTTGATCTCTGTTAGCATACATGTCTGAAAATTGTTTTTCTATAATATTTTTCTTCAGCGGGTTATGGCCAGTTTCCTGGAATGCTCTAGGAGCATTGCTCCACATCTTTGAAATTCTTTGATCTCTGGAACTTCTCTGAATATTAACAAGCATAAGAACAATCATAGAAGCAGAGACTGACTTACAATTCATGTATCTGATGTTCTTATTTGAGTGCTCTTTTAAAATGTCCATCTGTTTACTTTTTGACATCTCAGAGATACACTAATACAGAGCATTGATGTATTTATATACAGGGCAATGGGGTTTGGTTCATTAGGATACTGTTAGGGTAAAGGGCTGGTTTAATCTCTGTGAGAGTGACAGTTGACTAGCTTCACTTAATAAAAGGCCATCACCAATCTGACTAAAACACTATTATTCTCTTACGACTCTTTACTGAATTTCATCTGTGTCATTGGCAAACCCAGCCTACTATACTGATTATTTGCAATGGAGCATTGAAGAAAAATTGTGTTGTTAGTGGAACTGGATCAGGAGTTAGTGCCAAATGTAGATCTGGGTCACAGAACATGAAACCATTATGTGTCCATAGACAAATCTTTGAATTTTGGCATCTTTGTGTGATAAATATGAATGGTGAAACTAAATTAATTGTATATTTGATGAGGTGGTCAATCGGCCCTTATTAGAATTTCCAAAGAGGTATCCTGTAACCTGCATTATAATGGGTAGTTTATTCCTGCTTGAAATCTATCAACTCAGGATATCAACAAAATTAAATGTGAATTTGACTACATTTAGAGACCAATGCAGATTTTTATGGTAAATTCTCTTGAAGTTAAAATATATGGGGATGCACTGAATACAGAAAGACTTTATAATAATCCTCTTGGTTCTGATAATTTTCCCCCTCCTTGCTGCTCTTCCTTTATTTTCTTGGTTCTCTAGTCTTTCTCTATTTCATTCTCAAGAAGAGAAATTTGCTTCTTCTCAGATTATGCTATTCTTCTCTCTACCCTACACCCCAGCCAGTGCAACTAAGGTCTGGTAACTGACAGAGAAGCTGCAGAATTCTACCTCCTTAGAATTTTGTGAAGAGGGAAGACAGTTATTCCTTATTATTCATTTGTTTTATTTCATCTTTGTTGCATACATGCATGTGCGTGTGTGCATACACGCACACACACACAACTTAGTGATCGATATCAAGGGATTCATACATTCTGCGAAGTTCACAAATGACTTGCCTGCTCAGTAATAAACCATGGAAGTATTCCAGCAAAGTAACTTCTGTGGGATGAATCCTAATTCAAATATTTTTAATTCTCTATATCTTAGAATTGTGAGAAAATTTTCAGATCAGCATCTATCTGCTGTACTAGATTTTGCATAGATTCAAATATCCTGGGAAAACTAAGAATAAGTTACTTGTTTGAGAACTATAAATCCTTTTTTTGTCGTCTTTGAAATAAGTTTAACGTACTTACAGTCTAAAAGGCTGTTTTAGTAAAGTTAAGACTAAGTGTGGAGATTTCAAGCATCTCATTCTCATACTGTTAGCATGGGGCTAAGGGAAAAGTATGTGTCTAATAAATACTAATGCCAGATGTAAATGATAATGTTCCATAGGACACTGATGTGGTGAAGAGAAAATGGTATTTAAAGTAAAACAGAAGGACTTTCTCATGTTACACACTGCTATGTGAACTTATTTGAATTGTCTTGCCTATTTAATCTGAAGATAACACTTATGTCACACAACTCTGCAAGGCAGGGATAGGAAAAATTTTTTTAAAAAACTGACCTAAGTGAATGTTATAGCATAATACATATCACATAATAGACATTCAAAATATATTATTTCCTCCTGTTTTCAAGAGCTTTGCTTTTAAAGATCCAAGGTTTGAAAACTTCATTCTAATAATAATAAAAGGTAACATTTACCATCTACACAAGATTGTATTTTAGCATCTGATTGCTTTATGCATGAAGGACAAAATGAAGACCAATTCACTTCAGAGACTGCAGTCTATTATTTTGAGTGTTTTGGGAGAAACAACTTTAGTTCCCTGAGGAAGACATGACTTTTGGAAATGAAGACTAGCCATGGGGTGCCATGTCTGTAGAACTAATGGATGATCAATCTGGGTCCTACAAATTTGAAGGAAAAAGTAATGAAACTCGTCTCAGAGGGAAGTTCTGGAAATATTTGGAGCAAAGTTAAGAGCCATTTGAAAACAAGTGTAGCCTCTCAAACTGATGATAGCAGCTATAATCACACTGTCTCTCTTCAGATCTCCTATATTAAAAATAATTGACACATTACATATGCTGCACCTCAGGTATTTTTTTTATTACTTCTGGAAGCACTGCCCTTTCCCCGATAACTCTTTTTTCTTTGGACCCTGCAGTTTGACAGAGGTCCAATGCATTTGGTCATATTTTTTTGCTGGTGTAGAGTTTTGACCAATCTGCTCTGTTTTTCTAAGGAGAGGAATCACATACCCTCATTTCAAAGCTCATATCTCACTTTCAGCCATATCAGAGTTCAATTATTGTTCCCAAGCAGAGCTGATTTCCAAGGATCCCGCTGACACCAGCAGGGCTGGCCCAGGACCAATTGAAGCCTTTTCTATCCCATAGATCCAGAGCAACTGCCCCTTTTCCTTCCCAATACACTGTACACATTTTCTTTTAATATCTCAGAATTTAAAAGATTAGATCATGCTCCTTTACTCAGGCAGTGTAATATTGGCCTTCCTTCTATAGGAGTGTGCTTCTAGGGTTTCCAAGTGCCTTTACAGCCCCTTTAAAGAAGGTACGCTAAATTATTCCAATGTGGTTTATGTTCCTCCTTATGCAGTGAAGTGTTTACTTCTTTCACTACATTTTTTATTTCCCTTTTTTTGTTCATTTAGACAAACCCCAAAGCAATCTTCAGTGGGTTGCCCTCTTTGATCTAACGTAAACAGAGAAGCCAAATGCACATGTGTATGTGGGGATATTCTTGTCTTGCAGTTTGCATCTTGTAATCATGGGGCAACTTTTTTCTGCCATCCAGCCTGCATTTGCAAGTCATCTCTCAGCCTCCCATGATCTACATCAAGACACAAATGTTGGGTTCAGACAGATACCTGTTCTGCCATCATGAGTAAATAAGAACTAAATACAAAATAGGTGAAAGTTAAAGAATTCCTAGTTTGAGAATGTAGTCTCCAATCACAAAAGAAATCTATGCTAAAATACAATGCAAACTTAGGCTGAAGGATAAAACTTCTCTTCCTGGCAAGTGTTATGGTAAGGAGGGGTAGAATGAAAGGGGGTTCTTCTTGAGCTACTTGTTCAGAAAGTCTCACATTCCATTTGAGTTTTTTTCTTTGAATATCTACTCCCATATATTTAGACTGAATTCCTGAAGGCAAAAAAAAAAAGGCCTTAATTGCCTCTCAATTACCTGAGTAATCAGGTACGACATGTAGATTTCTTCATACAGCAGTAACATGGTGCCTGCCCCATATTCATGATCAGAAAATACCATTGTTCTTAATTTCAGGCAGTGTCAGTTCTCTCTAGGCATTATACTGGGTCAAATTTAGAGGAAAAAAAAAGTGTCAGAGAAACACCTCTATCATGCACTTTAAGCAGCAATATGGCAGAGATGCCCAGACTATAAAATCACAAAGAAGGACAAAAACAACTGTTTATTTCATCCCCTCTCCCCCAGTGATGTTTCTCATTGTCCAGAACTTTTTACCTACTAAGTATTTATTGAAGGAATTAAAATAGATTTGAATCCTAATCCTGCACTAACTAGCTGTGTGGGTGAGAGTTAAAATCTTAGAGACACAACTTCCTTCCAGGTTAAAATGTGTTTATGACACACACCTCCCAAAGCTGGTGTTATAATTAAGTTATATTATGTAAATTATCTAACAATATCAAGGAATTCAAGTGGTCAGTACACTTTAGTCAACTTTTTTGCCACTTAATAAGCAGTTTGGAAAAGGTTTGACTTTAGAATACAAAGACTCTAGCAAAAGTGACATTTCAGGTCTAGCCTAGAAATAGCATCTCCCTTTTAAATCAAGATAAATGATGACGGAGTTTGGTTGTTTTATTGGCTATCCCAGCACACATAGCAAGTATTTCTGAGTCAACAACTAAGCAGGGATATGCCATTGTGTGGTAAAGGATAAAAATAAATGCATTCACTAGTCTATGTCCCTCCCTGCTGAGAAGGACGAATGATTTTCTTGGACAATGTTAGTCCAATATCCAATATAAAGTTAAATCAACCTCCCCAGGTCATGTTGATGGAATATAGTGCTGCTGTCACCTGTCTTTAGAAGGAATTTGAGTATGATGCCATCAAGAACTGAATTTAACAGCTAAAGGATGAGCAGTTATAAGACTATTCTCACTTCTAACCCTTGTGTAACTTGGGTTATTTTAAAATGATGATTGACCTTTTAACAGAAAACCAATGATTAACACTGAAAAAGAAGCATTCAGTAAAGTTTCAGAGGTAGACAGATATTGATCCATATTTATATCTACCTATAGATATAGATATTGATACTTATCTATTTTGTGGTTGTTTATAATAAAATATTAGAAAAAAACCTAAATATCTTACAGTGGAGGAATAGTTATCAACCACGGCCCATACGTTTGACTGAATATGATGCATTCATTAAGAATAATAAAATCAAGTACCTCTAGCAACATTGGGATTATGTAAGAGAAAATATTAAGTGAAAAAAATCATGTTAAAAATAGTTTTCCTAGCACAGGAAGATAAGCTTGGTGCTTTGTAACCACGTAGAGGGGTGGGATAGGGAGGGTGGGATAGGGAGGGTGGAGGGAGACACAAGAGGGAGGAAATATGGGGATATATGTATATGTATAGCTGATTCACTTTGTTATAAAGCAGAAACTAACACACCATTGTAAAGCAATTATACTCCAATAAAGATGTTAAAAAAAATAGTTTTTCTCTTAAGCATAGCCATGTGAAAAAAACAAAGTCTGAAGAGAATATGCAAAATTAGTAATAGCTCTGTTAGAAGATTGCTGTTTTCTGGATATCATTATTATGGTATATTGCTGTTATAATTAAAAATTACATCACCATCAACCCTCAAAAGTAAAAACAACTCTTCTGAAAAACGAATCATAGCTTGTAAATCTATGTATTTTACAATGGTATATATCACAGTGTTTTTTGTACTAATGAAAAATTGGGAACAATCTTCAACATCCAAAAATATCTGATTAGTTTAACAAATTAATACATATTCAATAGAAGGAGTAAAATAGAGGAATAGAAAGAATACTGGGGATACATTAAAGGCCATTGTTTTCAAAGATTATTTAATTACAGTAGGAAAGAATAAGTAGGATAAAAAGGCAGATATGGGATTATAAAGTGCGTCATTATAGGCACCTATAATGGAAAATTACTGGAAGTATATAACATATACCCAAGCATTAGCAGAAATTATCTATGCCAGTTTATATTGTTCCTTACTCATTTCCATATTTAGTTTTCTTTACAATAAGAATTTTAATCCCTTTAAAAATAATGGCAGGAGGAAGCACTCTCTGAAGAGCTTACACACTTCAGTAATGTGTTTCTTGGGTTAGGCCAATGTCAGTTACAGTACATTCCCATCCCCCCAACCCATGATTCTTTTATAACCCATTTCAATGCCTCAAGTTGTGGCAGACATATAATAGAGGCCAAGAATCATTTCCTTTTGGTTGGTTCTTAAGTAACTCAAGGGACGGGATGTTAGTCTCTTAGAACTAGCAACCCCATGCCTTTGTGAGATCATTTTGATGATTTTATAAATGACTCGAATACATTTATCTGTTTCAGTCTTCACTGTCTCCTATTTCTCATTTGTCCAAGTTTATCTCAAAGGGGGTTCACTCCCTGAAATTTAGGATGCGCCCACTGTGTCGTTCAGCAGTGGCTTGGGATGCCATATCCCAAGCTTCATGTTGTAGCATCTCATTCAACAACAGAAGTGGTGGGAGAGGCCAGAATCCTAGGATATGTGGCTATCCAGCTTCATTGCAAAGAAGCAGCTAAAGCAGTGGATACCCCTGTGTCAGACTGAATCAGCCTCAAGTAGAGGAACAATCTTCTGTGGGCCTGGTGATAATGGCATGAAGCAGATCAGAGGAGGAATATAGGAAGTGTCTAATACACATCCTATGAAGATAGAGACCATGTAGAGAAGATAAAGACCATGCCTGGAAGAGGTGTTGTCTGGGGTTAGGTTCTCCCAGAAGCAAACTGTGAGACAAATATTTGAATGCAAACAGTTTGTTGAAAGGGGGTTTCAGGAAGCACCTGTGAGAGAATTGAGAAGTGAGACAGAAGGATAAAATCCATAAGGGTGCATTATCTGCCTGATGTTTGTGTTAGCAAGTAGAGCTCTTTAGATAAACTGGCTGTTATCTACGACATGAGGAACTGGGTTGTTTATCAACTGACTTTCATCTGTGATTGATTGGAGGTTGCTTGCTGGCACTTCCCAACCTGCCAAGCATGTGGGCTGAGCAGCCACTGACAGAGGAAGTCCCTTTTAAAAAAGTGACCTGTGCTTGCAGTTGGAAGCCAATGAGTGAGCATACATACTACTGTACTGGTGAACAGTGGGGAAATGTGGGACATACCAAGAGTACATACTTCAAGAAGAACTATAAACAAGGATCAGAACATGCAAATCAAATTATGATAGATCCCCAAATCAAGTGGAAATAAAAAGGAAGCATTATAAATTCTTGAGTAATATATCATCAAGATTAATCTAAAGACAGTCTCTAGAATGGATAGCAGGGAAAATCATAGAATTAGGTAGACCATCTCTAAATAAAGTAAAAAATGTAAATGCCCTGATTTCCTACGTGAAATAACTACTCTGCCTTCCCCGCAACAACAAAAAAAATCAGAAGGGTTAAAAATATAAAGGCATACTAGAGCTAATCAATGAATTTGGTAAAGTAGCAGGATACAAAATTAAAGCACAGAAATCTCTGGCATTCCTATACACTAATGATGAAAAATCTGAAAGTGAAATCAAGAAAACACTCCTATTTACCATTGCAACAAAAAGAATAAAATATCTAGGAATAAACCTACGTAAGGAGACAAAAGACCTGTATGCAGAAAATTATAAGAAACTGATGAAAGAAATTAAAGATGATACAAATTGATGGAGAGATATACCATGTTCTTGGATTGGAAGAATCAACATTGTGAAAATGACTCTACTACCCAAAGCAATCTACAGATTCAGTGTAGTCCCTATCAAACTACCACTGGCATTTTTCACAGAATTAGAACAAAAAATTGCACAATTTGTATGGAAACACAAAAGACCCCGAATAGCCAAAGCAATCTTGAGAACGAAAGAAGGAACTGGAGGAATCAGGCTCCCTGACTTCAGACTATACTACAAAGCTACAGTAATCAAGACAGTATGGTGCTGGCACTAAAACAGAAATATATATCAATGGAACAGGATAGAAAGCCCAGAGATAAACCCACGCACATATGGTCACCTTATCTTTGATAAAGGAGGCAGGAATGTATAGTGGAGAAAGGACACCCTCTTCAATAAGTGGTGCTGGGAAAACTGGACAGGTACATGTAAAAGTATGAGATTAGATCACTCCCTAACACCATACACAAAAATAAGCTCAAAATGGATTAAAGACCTAAATGTAAGGCCAGAAACTATCAAACTCTTAGAGGAAAACATAGGCAGAACACTCTATGACATAAATCACAGCAAGATCCTTTTTGACCTACCTCCTAGAGAAATGGAAATAAAAACAAAAATAAACAAATGGGACCTAATGAAACTTCAGAGCTTTTGCACAGCAAAGGAAACCATAAACAAGATGAAAAGACAACCCTCAGAATGGGAGAAAATGTTTGCAAATGAAGCAACTGACAAAGGATTAATCACCAAAATTTACAAGCAGCTCATGCAGCTCAATAACAAAAAAACAAACAGCCTAATCCAAAAATGGGCAGAAGACCTAAATAGACATTCCTCCAAAGAAGATATACAGACTGCCAACAAACACATGAAAGAATGCTCAACATCATTAATCATTAGAGAAATGCAAATCAAAACTACAATGTGATATCTCACACCGGTCAGAATGGCCATCATCAAAAAATCTAGAGACAATAAATTCTGGAGAGGGTGTGGAGAAAAGGGAACACTCTTGCACTCCTGGTGGGAATGTGAATTGGTACAGCCACTATGGAGAACAGTATGGAGGTTCCTTAAAAAAAGCTACAAATAGAACTACCATATGACCCAGCAATCCCACTACTGAGCATATACCCTGAGAAAACCATAATTCAAAAAGAGTCGTGTACCAAAATGTTCATTGCAGCTCTATTTACAATAGCCAGAGATGGAAACAACCTAAGTGTCCATCATCGGATGAATGGATAAAGAAGATGTGGCACATATATACAATGGAATATTACTCAGCCATAAAAAGCAACGATATTGGGCTTCCCTGGTGGCGCAGTGGTTGAGAGTCTGCCTGCCGATGCAGGGGACACAGGTTTGTGCCCCGGTCCGGGAGGATCCCACATGCCACGGAGTGGCTGGGCCCATGAGCCATGGCCGCTGGGCCCGTGCGTCTGGAGCCTGTGCTCTGCAACAGGAGAGGCCACAACAGTGAGAGGCCCGTGTACCAAAAAAAAAAAAACGAAATTGAGCTATTTGTAATGAGGTGGATGGACCTAGAGTCTGTCATACAGAGTGAAGTAAGTCAGAAAGAGAAAGACAAATACTGTATGCTAACGCATATATATGGAATTTAAGGGAAAAAAAATGTCTTGAAGAACCTAGGGGTAAGACAGGAATAAAGACACAGACCTACTAGAGAATGGACTTGAGGATGTGGGGAGGGGGAAGGGTAAGCTGTGACAAAGTGAGAGAGTGGCATGGACATATATACACTACCAAACGTAAAATAGATAGCTCGTGGGAAGCAGCCACATAGCACAGGGAGATCAGTTCGGTGGTTTGTGACCACTTAGAGGGGTGGGATAGGGAGGGTGGAAGGGAGGGAGACACAAGAGGGAAGAGATATGGGAACATATGTATATGTATAACTGATTCACTTTGTTATAAAGCAGAAACTAGCACACCATTGTAAAGCAATTATACTCCAATAAAGATGTTAAAAATATATATATATAAAGCCAAACAAAAATTTTCTCAATGAACTGATCAGCAGGGGGAATAATTCTGTTTAATGCAAAATGACACTGAACTTTCATATTGAAAAAATCTTCTCTACATATAAATCACCCAAATAATAAGCAAAACAATTAGGCAACATACATTTTCCATATAAAGGACAAGGACCACAATCTATAAAACTCCTTCATTAGAATGTAGGGCTTAGTCAAACTTCCTGGGTTAGAATCTTGCCTTCACCATTTAATTGGCATGGGACCTTAAGGTAATTACTGAAATAAGTCTCTTTCAGAATCAGTTTAGGTTTTTGTTGTTGTTGTTGTTAATTGGCTTCAGTCGTACCTACCGCATAGGATTGTGTGGGCACTAAATACGCTTCTACATGTGAAGATTTTAGCACATGGTGAGCTCTGAGTAAATGTTAGCTCTCATTACCTACTACTATTATTTTTACCACCAGCACTAAACCCCACCACTCTTCCCACTACTATCATTATTATCATAGTTACTGAAATGACTGCAATCACAAAAAAAGCAAACATTTAGTAAAATCTTATTCTCCCATTCCCTGTCGTTTCTCTTCTCTCTCACACACACACAACCAGAAACAAATGACCCCAAAATATTTTTGAAAACTAATTAGAATTTTTTTAAATGACGAAATATATAAATAAGATACTAATCCTTAACTATCAAACTTTTTTAAAAAATAAAAATACCGTATTATAACATGTGGGGGGAGAAGTATGTTTATCGTTTTGGGGGGGAGGTTATTGACTCTTTATTTTTGTAATTTAGCACTACATATCAGTTGAAAAAGTATCCTAAAAGAAAAAAACTACAAAACAGTTACAGACATTTATTTCTAAGATTATTCATCACAGCAGTAAATATGACAGTCCCAAATTGGAAGCTGCACAAAAAAACCTTACCAAGAAATGTTTGGTTAAAATTATATGTCCATATGATGTAATACTAAGCAACCATTAAAATGACATTTGGGAAAGATATTTAAAGACATGAAAAAATCTTCACAGTGTGTTGTAGGTAGGAAACTTGATGGGTAAGAAATATCCAACCTCCATATAAAAAGTCTATATAATAATCAAGAATGATAATAATATTTTAAGTGTGTTATGTGTGTTAACTTATTTAATTCCCATAAAATAATCTATGGAACAAATACTCTTACCATCTGTGTTATATAGTGACTTCTGTAGCTAAGACAACAAAGGTTATACAATTAGTAAGTTACATATAAAAAAATGAAAAGGCATACCCATGATCATAATGAATATTCAAGGTGATGATAGTGGTGGTGGGTGTGTGTGTGTGTGTGTGTGTGTGACAGAGAGACAAAGAGATTTTACGTATATGATATAATAGGAGTCTGATCATTTTTTACATTATCAGAATTTCTCCAAAATAATATATGTTGCTTTGCTATTCATAGTTGTTAGATTATAAAGCTCTTAGATAGAAAGGCAGTAGAACAAATAAAGTGGAACTTGACAGTGCAAGAAACAGTCTCTGTTTTTGATAAATATTATAGTAGGTTTTTAGCTGAACGATAACGGTTGTGTTACCATTATAGATTTTTGTTTCCTTTTAATATCTGAAATGTGATGAATTAGCATATGGAATGTGCTTAAAACCTAGCACAGATTATAAATAAGAAAAATTCTGTGGTTTCAGTGAGCTTCTGGACTAGTAGACGTGTTTTGTTTCTTCAAGTTGTAGAAATGTAGAGAAGAAGGTTAGCATTTAATCTGGGAATTCATGAAGATTTTATGGGGAAAGTAATACTGGGAGTGGGTTGTGGAAGATTTGGATAGATCACCAATAGCTTTAAGATAGAAACATAATTTTACAAGCTGAACTTATTTTAATATCATGAAGAGTTCTAAATTTGTCTTACTACTAATATTAGTAGATCTCATTTCTTTAAGAATTCAACTTCCAAGTTTTACTCCATGTACTAAGTAAAATGAGCCTTACAATTCTGGTTCTTCTAAATACTGATAACCCTGGGTAGTGGTATCCTACTGCAATGGAGAATTAGGATCTGTCAAGGTACTCATTGGCATTCATAGCTCTACTCATTATTTTTATACATTTATTGAGCTCCTGTATAATGTATTTGTATATATTGAGCATTATGTTCAAAACACTATGTTAGGTACTGTAGCATACTAATGAACAAGACAGATGCAAATCAAGAACCAAGTTTCTCCTCTTGTAGAATTTCAGTCCATCAATTTATGAAGTTGATTCCAATGGCAGTAAATTATAGGAAATATTCAAGTTTGAAAAACAGTGAATGTTTTCTGTGCAGCACCAACCTAAGCTTTTATTAAAGGACATACAAACAGAACTGAACTCATGACTCAAAAGTAAACATCTAACTGCAAGCAGTATGAAAGATGAAGTTAAAGTAGAGAGCAACATACTGTATGTTGCACAAAATATTGCAGAATAAATGAATAGGGCATTGCTTTTTCAATTTTAAATGTATATGATTTTGCAAAGGACATTCCTAGATACAAGCGTTTCCTTTTATTCTAGTTGCAGGTAGCAGAGAACGTAGAACACTTGAAAAAAAAATCTTTCTCACACATTTATCCTCAAAGATACTCTACAATTGTCTAAACTCTCAAGATGAAAGAGGGGAAAATACTGTATTTTGATGACATATGCAAGGCTTCAGGGGACCACACAATACAGCACAGGCTCTTATAGAATTCAGAATATCATACTCAAGGTGATTGGAGAAATAACGAACTCTGCATTGCATTTTGTTGACAAAAAACCAATGCCTTTTAAATTTTACAGAATAAGTTCAGAAATATATATATGTGTGTATGTATATATATATTTTATGTGTGTATATGTGTATATACATCATATACACATAAACATTGCAATACAAAACTTTCCCTTAGAAGCTGTATGTTGTTTAAAAACCAGCCTATTTGTGAGGGGCAGGTTCAAGATGGCGGAGTAGAAGGACATGCTCTCACTCTCTTGCGAGAACACCAGAATCACAACTAACTGCTGAACAATCATCGACAGGAAGACATTGGAACTCACCAAAAAAGATACACCACATCCAAAGACAAAAGAGAAGCCACAGTGAGAGGGTAGGAGGGTCTTAATCACAATAATATCAAATACCATAACTGCTGGGTGGGTGACTCACAAACTGGAGAACACTTATACCACAGAAGTCCATCCACTGGAGAGAAGGTTCTGAGCCCCATGTCAGGCTTCTGAACCTGGGGGTCCGGCAATGGGAGGAGGAATTCCTAGAGAATCAGACTATGAAGGCTAGCGGGATTTGGTTGCAGGACTTCAACAGGACTGGGGGAAACAGAGAGTCCACTCTTGGAGGGCACACACAAAGTAGTGTGCACACTGGGATCCATGGGAAGGAGCAGTGACCCCATAAGAGTTTGAACCAGACCTACCTGCTAGGGTAGGAGGGTCTCCTGCAGAGGCGGGGGATGTCTCTGTCTCACCGTGAGGACAAGGACACTGGCAGCAGAAGTACTGGGGAGTACTCCTTGGCATGAGCCCTCCTGGAGTCTGCCATTAGCCCCACCAAAGAGCCCTGTAGGCTCCAGTGTTGGGTCGCCTCAGGCCAAACAACCAACAGGGAGGGAACCCAGCCCCACCCATCAGCAGACAAGCGGATTAAAGTTCTACTGAGCTCTGCCCACCAGAGCAACAGCCAGTTCTAGCTACCACCAGTTCCTCCCACCATGAAACTTGCACAAGCCTCTTAGATAGCCTCATCCACCATAGGGCACACAGCAGAAGCAAGAAGAACTACAATCCTGCAGCCTGTGGAACAAAAACCACATTCAGAGAAAAATAGACAAGACGAAAAGGCAAAGAGCTATGTACCAGATGAAGGAACAAGGCAAAACCGAAGAAAAACAACTAAATGAAGTGGAGATAGGCAACCTTCCAGAAAAAAATGCAGAATAATGATAGTAAAGATGATCCAGGACCTTGGAAAAAGAATGGAGGCAAAGATCGAGAAGAGGCAAGAAATGTTTAACAAAGATCTGAAAGATTAAAGAACAGACAAAGATGAACATTACAATAACTGAAATGAAAAATACACTAGAAGGAATCAATAGCAGAATAACTGAGGCAGAAGAATGGATAAGTGACCTGGAAGACAGAATGCTGGAATTCACTGTGGCAGAACAGAATTAAAAAAAAACCATGAAAAGAAATGAAGACAGCCTAAGAGACCTCTGGGACAACATTAAATGCAGTAACATTCACATTATTGGGGTCCCAGAGGAGAAGAGAGACAGAAAGGACCCGAGAAAATATTTGAAGAGATTATAGTCGAAAATTTCCCTAACATGGGAAAGGAAATAGCCACCCAAGTCCAGGAAGCACAGAGAGTCCCATACAGGATAAAACCAAGGAGAAACATGCTGAGACACATAGTAATCAAATTGGCAAAAATTAAAGACAAAGAAAAATTATTGAAAGGACCAAGGGAAAAACGACAAATAAAGCACTAGGGAACTCCCATAAGGTTAACAGCTGATTTCTCAGCAGAAACTCTACAAGCCGGAAGGAAGTGGCATGATATACTTAAAGTGATGAAAGGGAAGAACATACAACCAAGATTACTCTACCCAGCAAGGATCTCATTCGGATTCATCGGAGAAATCAAAAGCTTTACAGACAAGCAAAAGCTAAGAGAATTCAGCACCACCAAACCATGTCTACAAAAAATGCTAAAGGAACTTCTCTAAGTGGGAAACACAAGAGAAGAAAAGGACCTATAAAAACAAACCCAAAGCAATTAAGAAAATGGTAATAGGAACATACCTATCAATAATTACCTTAACCATGAATGGACTAAATGCTGCAATGAAAAGACACAGGCTTGCTGAATGGATACAAAAACAAGACCCATCAATATGTTGTCTACAAGAGACCCACTTCAGACCTAGAGACACATACAGACTGAAAGTGAGGGGATGGAAAAAGATATTCCATGCAAATGGAAATCAAAAGAAAGCTGCAGTAGCAATACTCATATCAGATGAATAGACTTTAAAATAAAGAATGTTACAAGAGACAAGGAAGGACACTACATAATGATCAAGGAATCAATCCAAGAAGATATAACAATTATAAGTATATATGCACCCAACATAGGAACACCTCAATACATAAGGCAACTGCTAACAGCTATAAAAGACGAAATTGACAGTAACACAATAATATTGGGGGACTTTAACACCTCACTTACACCAATGGACAGATTATCCAAACAGAAAATTAATAAGGACACACAAGCTTTGAATGACACAATGTACCAGATAGATTTAATCAATATTTATATGACATTCCATCCCAAAACAACAGATTACAGTTTCTTCTCAAGTGCACATGGAACATTCTCCAGGGTAGATCACATCTTGGGTCACAAATCACGCATCAGGAAATTAAGAAAATTGACATCATATCAAGCATACTTTCTGACTGCAACACTATGAGATTAGAAATCAATCACAGGGAAAAAAACGTAAAAAACACAAACACATGGAGGCTAAACAATACGTTGCTAAGTAACCAAGAGATCACTGAAGAAAATCAAAGAGGAAATCACAAAATACCTAGAGACAAATGACAACAAGAACACGATGATCCAAAACCTATGGGATGCAGCAAAAGCAGCTCTAAGAGGGAAGTTTATAGCTATACAAGCCTACCTCGAGAAACAAGAAAAATCTCAAATAAACAATCTAACCTTACACCTAAATGCTCTAGAGAAAGGAGAACAAACAAAACCAAAAGTTAGCAGAAGGAAAGAAATCATGAAGATCAGAGCAGATATAAATGAAATAGAAACAAAGAAAACAGTAGCAAAGATCAATAAAACTAAAAGCTGGTTCTTTGAGAAGATAAACAAAATTGATAAACCATTAGTCAGACTCATCAAGAAAAAGAGGGAGAGGACTCAAATCAATAAAATTAGAAATGAAAAAGGGGAAGTTAAAACAGACACTGCAGAAATACAGAGCATCCTAAGAGACTACTACAAGCAACTCTATGCCAATAAAATGGACAACCGGGAAGAAATGGACAAATTCTTAGAAAGGTATAACCATCCATGACTGAACCAGGAAAAAACCGAAAATATGAACAGACCAATCACAAATAATGAAATTGAAACTGTGATTAAAAATCTTCCAACAAACAGAAGTCCAGGAACAGATGGCTTCACAGGTGAATTCTATCAAACATTTAGAGAAGAGGTAACACCCATCCTTCTCAAACTCTTCCAAAAAATTGCAGAGGAAGGAAAACTCCCAAACTCTTTCTATGAGGCCACCATCATCCTGATACCAAAATCAGACAAAGATACTCCAAAAAAAAAATATATTACAGACCAACATCACTGATGAATATAGATGCAAAAATCCTCAACAAAATACTAGCAAACAGAATCCAACAACACATTAAAAGGATCATACACCATGATCAAGTGGGATTTATCCCAGGGATGAAAGGATTCTTCAGTATATGCAAATCAATCGATGTAATACACCATATTAACAAATTGAAGAATAAAAATCATATGATCATCTCAATGGATGCAGAGAAAGCTTTTGACAAAATTCAACACCCATTTATGGTAAAAACTCTTCAGAAAGTGGGCATAGAGGGAACCTACCTCAACATAATAAAGGCCGTATACGGCAAACCCACAGCAAACGTCATTCTCAATGGTGAAAAACTGAAAGCATTTCCTCTAAGATTAGGAACAAGACAAGGATGTCCACTCTCACCACTCTTATTCAACATAGTTTTGGAAGTCCTAGCCACGGCAATCAGAGAAGAAAAAGAAATAAAGGGAATACAAATTGGAAAAGAAGAAGTAAAACTGTCACTATTTGCAGATGATATGATACTACACATAGAGAATCCTAAAGATGCCACCAGAAAACTACTAGAGTTAATCAGTGAATTTGGTAAAGTGGCAGGATACAAAATTAATGCACAGAAATCTCTTGCATTCCTATACACTAATGATGAAAAATCTGAAAGAGAAATTAAGGAAACACTCCCATTTACCATTGCAACAAAGAGAATAAAATACCTAGGAATAAACCTACCTAGGGAGACAAAAGACCTGTATGCAGAAAACTATAAGACACTGATGAAAGAAATTAAATATGATACCAACAAATGGAGAGATATACCATGTTCTTGTATTGGAATAATCAATATTGTGAAAATGACTATACTACCCAAAGCAATCTACAGATTCAGTGCAGTCCCTATCAAATCACCAATGGAATTTTTTACAGAACTAGAATAAAAAATCTTAAAATTTGAATGGAGACACTAAAGTCCCGGAATAGCCAAAGCAGTCTTGAGGGAAAAAAACGGACGTGGAGGAATCAGACTCCCTGTCTCCAGTCTATACTACAAAGCTACAGTAATCAAGACAATATGGTACTGGCACCAAAACAGAAATATAGATCAATGGAACAAGATAGGAAGCCCAGAGATAAACCCACGCACGTATGGTCAACTATCCTATGACAAAGGAGGCAAGGATATACAATGGAGAAAAGACAGTCTCTTCAATAAATGGTGCTGGGAAAACTGGAGCTACATGTAAAAGAATGAAATTAGAACAGTCCCTAACACCATGCACAAAAATAAACTCAAGATGGATTAGAGACCTAAATGTAAGACCAGACACTATAAAACTCTTAGAGGAAAACATAGGACGAGCAGTCTTTGGCATAAATCACAGCAAGATCTTTTTTGATGCACCTGCTAGAGTAATGGAAATAAAAACAAAAATAAACAAATGGGACCTAATGAAAATTCAAAGCTTTTGCACAGCAAAGGAAACCATAAACAGGACAAAAAGACAACCCTCAGAATGGGAGAAAATATTTGCAAACGAATCAATGGACAAAGGATTAATCTCCAAAATATATAAATAGCTCATGCAGCTCAATATTAACAAAACAAACAACCCAATCCAAAAATGGGCAGAAGACCTAAACAGACATTTCTCCAAAGAAGACATACAGATGGCCAAGAGGCACATGAAAAGCTGCTCAGCATCACTATTTATTAGAGAAATGCAAATCAAAACTACAATGAAGTATCACCTCATACCAGTCAGAATGGGCATCATCAGAAAATCTACAAACAACCAATGCTTGGAGGCGGTGTGGAGAAAAGGGAACCCTCTTGCACTGTTGGTGGGAATGTAAGTTGATACAGCCACTATGGAGAACAGTATGGAGGTTCCTTAAAAACTAAAAATAGAATTACCATATGACCCAGCAATTCCACTACTGGCCATATACCCAGAGAAAACCGTAAGTCAAAAAGACGCGTGCACCTCAGTGTTCATTGCAGCACTCTTTACAATAGCCAGGTAATGGAAGCAACCTAAATGCCCATCGACAGATGAATGGATAAAGAAGATATGGTGCGTATATACAATGGAATATTACTCGGCCATAAAAAGGAACAAAATTGGGTCATTTGTAGAGATATGGATAGATCTAGAGACTGTCATACAGTGTGAAGTAAGTCAGTAAGAGAAAAACAAATATCGTATATTAACACAGATATGTGGATCCTAGAGAAATGGTACAGATGAACCGGTTTGCAGGGCAGAAATTGAGACACAGATGTAGAGAACAAATGTATGGACACCAAGGGGGAAATGCGACAGGGATTGGGGGTGGTGGTGTGATGAACTGGGCAATTGGGATTGACCTGTATACAGTGATGTGTATAAATTGGATGACTAATAAGAACCTGTTGTATAAAAAAATAAATAAAATTTTAAAAAAGCAACCTATTTGTGATTTGAATTTAATGGTATTGTTGAAAATGATTTTATATGACAATGAGTGTCAAGTAGGCTATTTCCATTATAAAACCCACTAAAGGTTCAGACCACTTTTCAAGCTAGGTATCAGATGTGAGACAACAGAAGTGTCATAAGCAGAGGGCAGTGAGAGCTAAAATGTGTTGTGAGATGGGTTCAAATGATTAATAAAAATTAAAGCCAGTTTGAGCAGTGCTTACAAAGGTTTGCATCAGCTTAGCAAGGATTTGTGATCTAGTTGAGAAACACAAAACTCCATATGCAGTAAGAATCCAGTGGGTGTGTTCTGCAATGAATTTGGCTTCTCTGGGAAAGAAATGGTTCCATGTATACATCTGCGGGCATATGGATTGGGAGACACAGTATCTTTTCCAATCTCTCTCTGTCTCTTTCTTTCTCAACTCTCCAGATGCAGTGTATATATCATTTGTCACAGTCTCCTCGTGTTCTCTAATGTCTCTGCTTGGGTTTACAAACTTAAATGCAACAAGTGTCAAGCAGGTATCGTAAAAGAGTGCAGTGGGCCAGATGGGTGAGCTGTGGAAAACTGGACAGTTCATGTCCGATCCGAAGGTGGTAGCAATTAGCCTATGATCTCTAATAATTTGGTAACACTTCTCTCCGTTTACTAGGTATATGGCCTTGGTTGTGCAAAGCGAGATACTTATCTAGCTTGCGTCTCAGTATCCACATTTGTAAATTGTAACAATATTAGCGCCTACCTCTTAGGGTTATAGTTCACTCATTCAATATCTATGTATAAGCCATCTACTCTGACAGACACTATGGTAAGGGCTGCACAAACAGCAGTGATCAAAAAGGCAAAGCCCCAGCTCTCTGCAACTTACATTCAAGTGGGAGTGAAACAACTAATACTTTTTAAAATGATGGTAACAATTAAGATGTCAATTATTGATAAAAAGCTATGTGGGCAAGTAGATGGATAGGGATTTACTATTTTAGCAGGCTTTTTATTGTAGAAAGGGATAGGTGTTTGCATTTTTCTACAAGCTGTATTTTATATAGACTTTTAGCTCTGTGAAGGAAGCATTTGAGGAGAAAAGTGAATAAAGTAAGGGATCAAGCTGTGAGTAGATCAGACAGGAAGAGCATTGCAGGTAAAGGCATCCACTACAACACCTCTGACACTGACATGGGCTTAGGGTGTTTGAAAACAGCATGGAATCCAGAGCCTCTAGAACAGTGGGAGAAAAGTTGAGTTGTGGATGAAATTAAAATCGTGCAGCCCCTTTCAAATGATTAAAATGATTTTGTTCTGTACTTTGGAAACGATGGGATGGTAGGGGACAGTATTGAGCTGAAGAGTCACGTGATGTGGCTTGAGATTTCAGTGAGTCACTATGGTTGTGGCTGCTTTGCGGAGAATAGACTCTGATGGGGCTGGGAGGGGCATGGAGAAAACAGAGAGACCAGACTGCAGCTGATGGTTGCTTGAACCAAAGTGGTAATGGAGAAGGAGTTGAGAAGTGGTTAAGTTCAGGATGTATATAAAGGTAAAGGCAACAGTATTTACTCCCATGGGATATAGGAGGAGTTGAAGATGAAGCAAAGATTTCTGGTCAAGTCACCTGCATGCTGGAGTAGCTATTTACTGAGTTAGGAAAGGCAAGAGGAGAAGCAAATTCTGAGCTTGGGAAATCAAGAATTCATTTGTGAATATTAGGTGGAAAACACAGGCTAACTGCTTTAAACAGCAGCTGGCATATATAGATGAGTAATAAAGATTAGCTGTAATTATTATCACTATCTTCATTTCTATTGTGACATTACTGAAAGAACATTGCTATCATGCCTTTTGCTTTTTCAAGAAAAAGTGTTTTTTTCATGATAAAATATCCTGATTTCAAATGTCAAAACCATATAAAGCTCTTATTTTAGCTTCAGCTGAAGTGGAAAGTCCTGTGTACACATTGATGATATCTCACCTAGGCACCTGCCATATCTCACCTTCGCTGCCTTAGATCTTTTTCTGAAGCCATGGGAACTTGTTCAGTTCTTGAGCAGGTGACGCCTGAAAATATAGAAAGTTTAATTCCTCAGTGGCCTCCATCAACCATTGGGGTCCAGACTTTGGTTTCCACCGAGCTTTGATGGATGAATTTGAAGGGAATGTGCAGTTCTTCAGAGGGCAGCTAACAAAAATGAGTCCAGTTGTTCAGAGTGGTTAATACACTTTATTAGCTTTTCCTCTGTCCTTTTCTGACTCTGCAACCTCACTCTGAGTTCCTGTGATCACCTCTAAAATAAAAACGAACTATCTGAACCTAAGTTCCTATTTTAGGCTTTGCTTTCAATGGAATCTGTACTAAGACAACAGTGAATAAGAAGAAAATAATCTGAAAGTTAAAAATACACATAATGCCACCAGCTTGCTACCAATACTCATGTCATTATATACGTCATTATTCCATGAGGAGTTGTACTCTGCTTAACTTATTTTCCTACCCATAACTCAAGGTAGAAAAAAATCCCCACTTTTGTCACAGGGTTTACATGATCATAAAGCATGATACCTTTATCATTTGAATAGATACAGGGTAAGTGGCACTAAGGAAGAAAGACATATATACAAATTTGGTCTAGTTCAGATCTCCAGAAGAGAAAATAGGAGGTAATATTAAAGAAGTATCCCCTTATATGCAAGGCATCAGATTAAGTCTTATGTAATATTTTGCTGAATATCCCCCATCATTAACCTCGGGAGAAGGCATACCTTACACTTCAGATTATAAAGAAGGACATACAAGATGTAAACTGTTCAATATTACGCAGCTAGTTTGTAACAGACTCGGATACAAAACATGATATCTGACATCTTAGCCAACAGTCTTTTAAGTCCATAAGGCTACAGACTCTATGAGATTTAATTATTATCTTGGGCTTCCTTGCTTTGATCAAATGTCTGTTAATTTAAAAAAACCTATAGAGAGAGATTCAGATTTTATGGGATGAGGAAAATTCTAGAATTCTGGAAATTAAATTTTGTCTCTGGTGGTAAAAAAAATGATAGAATTAAAAAAAAGATGAAAAGTAGGTGAAGATGTAATTGTAAGCCTGGTCTACTTTTAGAGTTTTGCCTTATAAGGGATTGGAAAACTTACAAGAGAAATGTTTATGACTGTGAATCATTCAGAATACTTTCTTCTTATTCCCCAAGTCATATAGAAATTTGCCTCTTAAAATATTTTCTATCTATTGAATCTGACGTAAACGTTTTATCAATTTAAAGTTACCCTTTTCCTCTTGTAAATAAATTTTCAGGAAACATTGATTATGTGAATCCAGAAAGTCCCTGGGGATATCCCTATAGAATAATGGTTTATTTTGAGCACTGAATATTTTTAATATAAATCTAAATTCAGACACTAACCTATCAGTTTTCCACTGGATTTTATTTGGTTTTAGTGGTCTCCAATTAAATCCCAATTAAATGCAGTGTGTTTCTATTAATTTAATTGTATCTATCAATAGCAGCCATTAATTTTAGGTACTTTCAATAAATTTTTGATTAAATCACTGTATTGCTAATTCCCTTCCATAAATTTCAATCAGTTTCCAGTTTATTTAGTCTATATGCCTAAAATCAATATTATATACCAGTATCTGGGTGGGGGGGTGGCTGCGGCTTTTGCCCGTAACTGTGCTGAGATAGGAATGAATCTATCTCATTTAAGTCAGTGTGATGCAGTACAATGCACAGTCTCCATAAAAGTCAGTACTTCTATGCTAAGCATCACTGCTGGCTTTCAGTTGCTAAACCTGTTCAACATAATTCTAATTCATCAAGACTCAGTGTTTCTTGGTAATTCTGCCAAGTTTCAGAACCTGTTACAAACACTTGTCTTTGGAGTTATCCATTGCCCATGTTTACTAACTTTTCAAACATGAGGAGCAGTGATGAGTCCCAGTGAAGAGAAAGGAGCTCTGGAACCAAACTGCCTTGTTTTGGATCCTGCCTCTGCCAATTCTTTACAACATCAGTATGGTTGGGCAAACTCCCTAACACTTTGGTGCCCCAGGTTTCTCCTGCAATAATAATGCTACTGGGACTTTTCTGATAGCACAGTGGTTGAGAATCTGCCTGCCAATGCAGGGGACACAGGTTCGAGCCCTGGTCCGGGAAGATCCCACATGCTGTGGAGCAACTAAGCTCGTGCGCCACAAATACTGAGCCTGCGCTCTAGAGCCCTCGAGCCACAACTACTGAGCCCGCGTGCCACAACCACTGAAGCCCACGTGCCTGGAGCCCGTGCTCCGCAACGAGAGGCCACTGCAATGAGAAACCCGCACACCACAATGAAGTGTAGCCCCTGCTCGCCGCAACTAGAGAAAGCCCATGAGCAGCAACAAAGACCCAACGCAGCCAAAACTAAATAAAACATAAATAAAGAAAAAATATAATAATGCTACCTACCATTTGGGGTTGTTGGCTGAATTAAAACATTTAGAAGAGTGTGTGACCCACAGAGTTTTCTCAGTTTTAGCTGCTCTTATCACCATGGTTTATGGTTATAAAAACTAACGTATTTTATGAACTTACCATGTGACAGACTATTATGTTGTGGTTTATATCATTTTATCATTCATTATATACAGAAACCTTGTAAATGAGGTACTAGTTTCCTTGGTTTGCAAGTAAACCAAGGCTCAGAGGATCCTTTGATAAAGTCTCTGTTGTTATTCAATGATAAAGATAAATTTGAACCAGGCCCATTAAAATCAAAACCTAGCCTGATTCTATAGGGTTGTGCTCTCTTCCACTATTGGAATTTTCCTTTAAGGGTCACATTTTTACTGTAAAACCTTACTATTGCAATAACATGTTCCTGGACAAAAACGGATAGATAAATATATGATATAGATATGGATATAGATAAAGGTATAGATAATAGAGATAGAGACAGAGGCGGAGACAGAGATAGAGATGATAGAAATAGAGATCTGGGGCATTGTTTTTACTATAGTGAGGAAATAATGGTTTGGGGAGAAGAGTAAGGGAGCCTCATAGAACTTTCCCCATCATTAAGATTAGGGGGATGACATAGCTAACAGCTTCACCTTCAACAGCTAACAGCTTCACCTTTAATAGCGTCATTAGGGAGATCTAAATTAGATCAATCAATCTGACAAAATTTGGGTTGAATAAAATATATACAATTTTATAAAAATACATAGGGATCTACCAGGCTTTTTGTGAACTGTCTTGAATGTATTATAGAACATACTAACTGTTTACCTACAGATATATCTGCCTTCATCAGTGATTAAAATGCATTTGTAAGCTAGAGATAACAGTGGAGGTCAAAGGAGAAAAAATAGAATGGGATATTCTACCAAGTTTGTGTGGACAGGAATATCAGAGATTTAATAAGAGTTCAAAGTCCTTAAAAAAAGGTGAGGTTAGGACCAAGAAGGTAAAGTACAAAAAGCAAATCTATGTCCAAATGTATGGCTGCACATAGGCTGTGGAGGCAGGTACTGAATACTTGGTGGAAATGAGTATGAAATGTGAATAAACTGGGAATCAAGTAAAGAAAATCCTGGAATTGGTTTTTAGTAGTTCTGTTGGTCCTGTGGTTTTCTATCACCTATTTTTAGATGGTGATGTGATAGGAAGCTATGTCCTGGCATCTTAAAATGTGACTACAGGGAAATCAAGGCAGCTCCTTAGTCACTACAAACTTTAATTGATAGCAGGTGAAGTTTGTCATCTATAGTAAGTAATGAAGATTTGTTGACTACGCAAATGAAGGCAATGGACAATGATAATGGACAATGATAAGTTTCTGTCACTATTAAGTAGATTGGGTGAAAACTGGACGATTTAGTCCCTGTCTTTAAACAATCTGTTTCCTCACAGTGTGTATACATGGGTAAATAGGTGTCTTTTGACAACTTCTCTGGAGATATAAACAAAATGCTTGCATTACATATAAACTACTAAGATCTTTGGTTTTTTATTCTTCTTGGGGGTTTTAGTACTGGTGTTCATTAATAAATGGTTGTTTATTATTGAAGATTTAGAATGGTTTGAGGAATGTATGTTAGAAATTTAAATAAAAGTAACACATTGCCATGTTTAAAAATGGTAATTACAATTTGCTATTATAATGTTAGTTTTTAAGTGTTTGTTATAACAATGTCCGGTCAAGTAGGAAGAAAGGGTAAAATAAACAAATCTAAAATAGTGAGAACAACACAAAATCCAAAAACCTAACATAAAACTCGTTAGCATGCTACAGACATGGTCATTTTAAGGTCAGGGTCTATGCTATTTTTGTGCGTGAGGCTTTGTTTCTTTTTAACAAATAAAAATTCGTAATATTTTTCCCTCCAAAATTATCCTTTGCTTGCCTAGAAATATAAAATGTCTTGAGCAAAATTAAAATAGTAGAGAAGAGATGGGCAAATCTTGAGTAGATCACCTTGGCTGAGATTGAGATGGGAGTCAGACTAGTTTTTTAATAGATAAGGAATAGTTTATGAAAGTGACAAATGCAGCCCCAATCAGAATGAGACACTAGTTTTATCCTTATTCATAACTTAAATTACAATGCAGAGTAGTTTTTCTCAGCAGAAAAGTATAAATGAGCTGATATTTTCCCTAGTTCCTTTCCATGTGTATCCCCATGAACTGTGACTTTTTTCTCCAATATTCCATGATTTTGACTGTTGTAATATGGCAGTACCATTAGAGCTTTAAGACTGGATCAAACCAGGACAATAAACCATGTGTAGGAGAAGTAGCATTTTGTTTTCTTCCAAAAGGAGTCAAGTTTGTGTTCCTAAAATCATGAAAAGTATCTTCTGAATAAATTTAAAGACCAAGCTGAAAATTGGAAAATAAGTAATAAAATGGAGATAGGAAGAGTTGAGAGAAGAGGTGGGTTGAGGGCAGAGGTTAAGTAAGGCTATGAGAGTGAAGTCTCTGATGGGAGGACTCGTGAATGTAGTGCTCATCTGTACTGTGGAGTCAAGCCGGTGGCTTTATAGGAGCTACCCTGCACTACACAAACTGCAGCCATTTAAAGAACAAAGAACAATTCAAGGAGTTAAAAGGAAGAGGAAAATGCATATGAGACAGGTATGAGAAGAAGAAATTTAAGACAGTCATGGAAGAATTAGCTATTGTGAATTTATTTCTTAGCCCTCTGCTGAATATGCTGGTAATGATACCTTGAGTGAGATTCATTCTTACACCTCTGCTGAGATTCACTAATCCTGTATTGCTCTGGTATTTGAAAACTAGGTTTCCTTGCAAAAAGATTTTGGCTCAGTTGCTAAATGCATACCATTTTACATTAAGAACAGTGTAAATAATTCAAGATTCTTTAGTGCACCTGTCAGAGGACCAAAGAAGATTTGAAATTTACATGTACATAAATGAGCAAGGGTGGTAGGTAAGAAGAGAAGGTCCCTGATCCCTCGATTATGTCTTGGCATCTGATAGCTGTGTAGGGCCAGCATTTCCAATTATAAGACAGAAATGGATCCATACTGATCTCTGATCACTCTTGAGCATCCTTTGGAAAAATGATATTGATTCACAGAGGAGGTACCATTCACTCTAATAATTTGTTTCAGATGAAAAATGAGTGTGGCATCAAATTATACTAAGCTCTGGGACAATGCATCTGTTTTATTTTCTCTTGTTTCTCAGCCAGGGTGAATATTGTTATTTAAAACTCTATTACCTCTAATATTTAGATAAAACCAATGTCACTATATAAAGTAGTTACATGTATTATAAACATAATCTATATCTTTACTATCTGTCTCTCCCACTGAATTAAAAAGGCAGGAGTTTTGTTATTTATATATCTCACCCCCCATACCATGGGATGCATATAGTAAGATAACAATCAATGTTTGTTTAATGAACGTTTGAAAAAATTCTATTCAAATATCAGGAAAACAGGTGTTCCTGCACTAATTCTATTGGCTTAATGAATTTAATTGCATATATCTTTTACTGTGAGCGAATTCAGATCCCTTTTGGAGGAATGTAGAATATAAATTATAAATTAATGAAATTTATAGTGATTTATGGATTCATGTTCCCATAGAAGACCAAATGTTCTACATTTTCAATCATCTCTATTATCCCAAGGACTAATAATCTGGGATTTCTGTTCATACTGTGTTCACTTACTGAGGTGATTCGGGCAGAAAGTATCATTGAGGTCATTGTCACTAATACCAACTGTCTCATCTGACCAATAGTTTACTTTGGCTTCCATTAAACTTTTGAACTTCTGGTGAAATATCAGGAAAATTGTGAATATAATCTGGGCACATGCTCCCAATTTTGACCTGAGGAATTAAAACTAACTGCAATTTATATTAGATATGCTCAAATATCTTCACTTGTTAATTCATCAAAACATAGATTTGTTTCTCAAATACTGACTGATTTTTAAATTCACATTAAATTTGCAGAGACATTTAATCCATATGCTTCTTACTGTAACTCATCATTTTGTAGGCGAGAACAGGTCTAAGATCAGGACTATTTTTTGACTAAGACACTTGGAGTGTTTTTAATTAACATTTAAAACTTTTTTTTAAGGCAGGGAGTTATGTTTGACAAAGTTAAGGCCAAACACCAAAAGGTTAGTGTTTTGTCTAGAACTCAGCATACATGAATCTTAAATGAATTTTAAACCTGGCTAAAATAAGCTGTCTCACTCCTTGAAAAAAGTGATAGAGAATAAGAATTTTTTCCATTAAAGAACTTAGGAGTGTTTAATACTAGCTCGAGATCAAGGAAAGGTAGATGGAAAGGAATCAGTGTGTTAAAATAAATTCTTACATACTAGTAAGTAGGCCACACGCACGAATAATTTCTTTTGTGTTGTTGAGGAATTCAGTAATTCGGACCCACAATTTTTCTGACTTACTCAGAGTTAAATTTAAAATCTGCCTCTGAAACTGCCTACCTGTGACAAGTCAGGTAGTATCTAATCTAGACAGTATCGGGGGGTGTGTGTGTGTGTGTGTGCACGCATGCACGCACGTGTGTGTGTGAGAGAGAGAGAGAGAGTGAGAAGAGGGAGAGAGAGGAAAGTGTAGGAAGATGAGGCTTCTGTGGTCATGCCTAATGTTGGGAATCTATGATAACTTTTGGTCTGATGATACTCTGACAAAATGAAGAATGTTTAGCAGGACATGGAAAATGAATCAAAATTGTCATTTATAAGAAGTAAAGAATACATGGGAAATCAGGGAAGAAGGGAAGCATTGGGTGTTGGCCCGCCTCCAAAAAGGAGGAGAATCAGAGCTTTGACAAGCAGAAATAATTGAGGCCTCTGTGGTAGCCAGCCTACAAAAATATCTCCAATAATTCTTGTTTCCTGGTAGCTATGCTCTTTGTAGTATCCTTGCACACAGAATCAAGGCTGGCCTGGTGACCAATAAAATATGGCAGGAGTGATGGTGTAATTTCTGAGGCTAGGTCGTGAAAAGCATTGCAGCTCTTGCCCAGGTCTCTTGAATTTCTCCCTCTGGAGGAATTCAGCCATCGTGCAGTGAGGAGAGTTAAGAAGTTCCACGTGGAGAGGAACTGAGGCTCTGGCCAACAAGCCAGCAAAACCTTGCCAGTATGTGAGTGAACCACCTTGGAATTAGCCTCTCCAGTCCCAGGAAAGCCTTCAGGTGACTGAAGTCCTAGTCAACATCTGATTGTAACCTCATGAGAGATCCTAAACAAAACCACCCAGCCAAGCTCCCAAATTCCAGACCTGCAGAAACCATGATAAATAATCACTCATTATTGTTGTTTTAAGTCATTGTGTTTATGGTTGATTACATAGCTATAGATAAAACAGTAGAAAAAGTTAATTCAGGAAAAAATCATACTCATGTATTCAAACATCAAATATATATTGAGGGCCAGGTACTTCGAGGTTTTAATGGAGAAAAGATTGATGTAGTCCAGATTTAGAGAATTTATGTTGCAATGAATGTGGATCCTTTGTCAATGTTTTAAAAGCATTTTGGATGTTAACAAATTAGTAAGACAGTAATTATAAATGAAGACATTCCTATGAAGTGAATAATAAGGGGCTGAAATTTTTTAAAAATCAAGGATTAATTGGAGGGAGACTTTTTAGAAAAAATGGTCATGGCAGCCTCTCTGAGAATATGACATTTATTTATTTATTTATTTATTGTTGATTTACAATATTGTGTTAGTTTCAGGTATACAGCCAAGTGGTTCATTGCTCTCTCTCTCTCTCTATATATATATATAAATGGAAATATATATAATATATATGTTATGTATAAACAATTCAGATTCTTTTTCCTTATAGGTTATTATAAAATATGGAATAAGTTCTCTGTGCTATACAGTAGGTTCTTGTTGATGTTATCTATTTTATGTACAGTAGTGTATATATGTTAATCCCAAACTCTAGTTTATCCCCCCCCTTTCCACTTTGGGAACCATAAATTTGTTTTCTATGTCTGTGGGTCTATTTCTGTTTTGTATATGTAAAACCAGATACTATTAAAGTCCTAGAGGAAAACATAGGCAGAAAACTCTTTGATATAAATTGCAGCAGTATCTTTTTGGATCCATGTCCTAGAGTAATGGAAATAAAAATAAACAAATGGGACCTAATTAAACTTAAAATCTTTTGCACAACAAAAGAAATCATAAATAAAACAAAAAGATGGCCTACAGAATGGAGAAAGTATTTGCAAACAATTCAACGGACAAGGGATTAATCTTCAAAATATACCAACAGCTCATACAGCTCTATATCAAAAAACAAACAACTCAATCAAAAAATGGGCAGAAGATCTACATAGAAATTTCTTCAAAGAAGACATACAGATGGCCAACAGGCACATGAAAAGATGCTCAACATCGCTCATTATTAGAGAATTGTAAATTAAAACTACAATGAGGTATCACCTCACACCAGTCAGAATGGCCATCATCAAAAAGTCTACCTGAGTTGAGGAAGTGCTGACTGTATTTAAAGAAAGGAAAGATGGTTGGAGCAGAGTGAGTGATGCGGATTATGCATCAGGAAGGTAGGATGAGTGACAAGGGCTAGATTTTGCAGGATTTCATAGACCATAGTGAGAAGTTAGGATGTTCAAAGGTAATCACTGAAGAGTTTTGAGCAGAGGAGTAAGACTCTCAACAAATTCAATTAATGGTAGGCTCAAAAGCACTCCTTCTTTACAACAGTGACAGTTTTTTCAAGGATTGAGTATGTCTCACAACTAGTCAAGGGTCCATGACTTAGTGTCATCTCTTGATTAATACCGATATCTCCACTTATTTTGAATGTAGTCATTCAGTGGAGAACCATGAGAAGAATAAGTTATGCACACTTTTGGAGAGGACTTCCTCATACATAAATTTATTATTGTCTATTTTTAGAAAATTTAATATCCTCAAGAATAAACATCTTTCGTTTGGTTTGTATTTGGAATACTGTAATACTGTGAAGACAAATCAATAAAGAACAGAATCATTTCTGTGGAGTATTATGAGTCTAAGAGGTGAAGAATCTTTCAAGACAAAGATCTGCTGAATTATAGCTTACAAAATGCCTCACTATTATCAGGAAAACCATTTTCTTTACCTAGATCCTCAGGCTAGTTTTCCAAAGGAATTATCGTAAGTAGTTAGTATACTCATCTTTTTATAGTTTAAGGAACTCTAATTGTGCTGAATCATGGTACAGACATGATTTGACAAATGTAATATTGCAGGTAACATTCAAGAAAAGAACACATTAATTTTGGATTTGCAATTTGCTGCAATTCAAATAGCCCTATTACTTTAATAATGGATATTCAATTTAAATTTTGTAATTTTTTCCAAAAGGGTTGAGTGTCAACTCAAATTCCATAATTTGCATTTGAAAAATAATTTCTCATCAGTGTAAAGTACTGTTTGTCACCTGGCAGGTAATAATTTCCTATCCCAACTCTTATTTCTGGTGAATATTTTCCCCTTCAAAGAATGTATTAAATCAAAAGAACACAACATTTTATGGTAATGCAATCTTTGTAAAGGCTGAGATAAAATTTCAAGTACTGATAATTTTGAAAACCCTACAAGAGGATTCTAGAAATATTGGTTTCCCTTATTCCTGGGGATGCTGTTCTATCAAAAAGAAATAATTTTATATATACATTTTCAAAAGACTAGTACCAAGGGATGTATTTCCAGAAATACCTTTCTCAAACAGGTCATTTAATTCACCCACTGAAGAACCACATTTCATAATTATGCCTTTGCAAGAGACACTAAGATATATCATACATATTATTTGACTTTGGACTGAAAATTTAATTTTAAAGTATGTATCAGTTCAAAATAGTAAAAATTTTTTAATAATCAAATGCATTCAGTAATTCAATAATTATACAAACATTTATTTAGAACTTGCTTTGTTTAAAGATTTTGCTGAGAGTCGGGGATTCAAAGAAGGAAAGCATTCTCTTTCCTCAACCAGCTTAGTACAGTTCAGGAGATGAAGCATTTCATGCTATACTCCTGTTGTTCTTCTATGGAACAAATAAAAGAAGACAGTGACCATAGTAATCTTGGAAAGAGACCAAAGTGAAGGAAGGCTTCCTGAAGGAGGTGATACTTGAGCTGGGTTTGAAGGCTGAGTTAAAGAAGCAGGCAAAAGCATCACAGGCAGAAAGACCAGCATGTCCAAGACTCAAAGTGAGAAAAAGATGCTGAGTTGTGGAAAAACTAGCTGCTTGACATAGCTGGATCCTAGCAAATATATTTTTTAAGCATGGGTAAAGGGGAAAATAAAGGAAAACCAAGATTAAAAGGGGCTTACTTTACTATATTATGATACTGTGACTTTATTCATTAAAGCAAAAGAAAACCATGGGGATATTTTTACTCAGATCTTAAATCTACCTTAGAAAAAACGTAAAAAACTAGCTTATGGATTTTTAAAAAAAAATCTTCCTGAGTTGTGTTTGCCATGCTGATATTGTCTTAACTCTAAATTTTTGAAAGAGAAACTCAATACTTCTGATACTCATGAAGGTGGCTGGCGTGTCAGCCCTAGAGAGGAAAAACCTTAATTAAGGCTCAGATGAGCCACAGCAAAGCAGCGATCTTTCCCATATTGATCTGGATAAACTGCTTAGGAGAGTGAAAATGCCGTTGTCTCTATTTGTTTTCCTTACACAGGCAGAAGTTGAATTTCTACCGTTTGAGCTTCAGCAAAATAAACCAATGATGCTCCACCCAATCTCCTTCACTCTTTATTTCCAGAAGCTGATCAAGGCCACAGCTGTGTATTAGGAAGGCTCTTACACTCAGCATACTTCACCTGTGGCCAGTGTCTCTGGGGACTTTGCTTTCAGAACACTGGTGTGAAGGTGCTCTTGAGGACAATAGGGGAGACAGGTCATCAACATCCTGACTAGAGCAGTTGAAGAAAACCATGTTGCTTATAGAAGTGAAAAGTCACTTATAGAAGTGAAAAATAGGAACCCCTCAACCCAAAAAGCCTTTTTTCTTTAGTAGTTTTTTTTGTGTAGCCGTTTTAAGCCATATCAAAAGCTTTTTGTGTTTGTAAAGAAATCAGGAAAACCATCCATTGTTATGTAGTTAAGTAATCATTAAACTGCTTTTAACCAAATTGTGGTGAGCTTATGATTAGATTGAAGACTGTTTCCTGTATATCACTTGCCTGATTCCCATTTCCTGATCTGCTTCCCTCCCCTACTAAGAACCCCACAGAGGGTGGCTTCAGTCTGATCCCACAGGGGAGGTCTGAAGAGTAATTTGTGCCTCAGTTTGTCTTGAAACAAAAGCCAAGTGTGCTGACACCTTCATAATTCCAACACCCACACTCAGAGGATCCCAAGGAGACTTACATTCCAAACCATTCCAGCTCTTTACATGCTGGCTTCAGTAGCCAAGGAGGACCGTAAGTATCAACTTTTGTATGAAAAAGTGGCATGAAGCTGAGAAGAGCATAAAAAGGCTAAGAAAATAAATACAAGTATTCAGGGGATCTTGTTGGAGTAGATAAATTATTTATTTACATTCAGTCAACAATGTAATTGAATAATGGGTACATAAACAAAGATTTGATGAGAAGTTATGGGGACCTTGGGAAAGCTGATTTGCAGTCAGGGCTATCCTGATGTGCAGGCCATCTAAGTTTAAGCATCTAGGACAGCATCACAATTTTAAAGCAGAATTTACTGAAATGACAAAAAAGATTGGAGAGGTGGTTATTTTCATTACCAACAGATTCTAGGGAGTTGCTGGACTCTAATGGAAAGATCATTGGGATAATTGTCAGTATGGAATTCAATGCTCAGATTCGCTTCATGCCAGCGAGTGAAGATATAGGCACGCTAAGCATTTCTGTGCGGCAGTGCATATTGTGATGCACCAGTCAGACTGTCCTCTTGAAGGCTGAGGCATGCATTTCCACAGCTGCTGATAATGTTGGACACTGATGCCTCACGGCCGAGTCCTTCACTAAGAGACTGTCTTTGGCCAAAGTGTGCAGCTTCACCCGAAGGCTAGGTTCCCTCTCTAGGGACAGTGTGATAGGATTTCAAGTATGAAGATCTTATCTCACACCTTAATCTTGAAATATTGAAGGAATATCCCATTAGCAGAGCTACTGGTAGGATTGCCTGAGGCTTCCTTTCTAACTGTATCACAGTTCAACTTCTCCCTCTTCCAATCCTGCTTCTCTTACTCCCTCACAGTTGTTCTGCACAGCTCTCTTCAAGAAGCTTGCTGGCTCAAAGTCTGTTTTGTGAGGAATATGACGTAAGAATATGATCCCAGAAAGCAAAATCTAGAATAGAATTTTATATTTTACTGTGGTAAATACATGAAATAAAACTTACCACTTTAACATTTTAAAGTGCATAATTCAGTGGGATTAAGTACCTCCGCAATGTAGTGCAACATCACCACTCTCTAGATCTAGAAAATTTTTATCACCCTGAGTGGCAGCGCTGCACTCATTAAGTAGAAACTCCTCATTCCCTGCTCCCATCAGCCTTAAGCAACCACTAATCTGTTTTCTGTCTCTACGCATTTACCTATTCTGGGTTTTAATATAAAATTGAAACATAGATTCAGCCTTTTATGTCTGATTTCTTTTATTTAGCAAATGTTTTCAAGATGTCATTTGTGTTGTAGAATGTATCAATAGTTCATGCCTTTTGGGGGCTAAATAATATTATATTATATGGATATATACCACATTTTGTTTATTCGTTAGTCCATTGATGGGTATTTGGATTGTTTCTACCTTTTAGATATTACAAGTAGTGCTGCTATGAACATTCACATGCAAGTTTTTGTTTTAGATCCCATTTTCAATTCTTTTGGGTGTATACCTTGGCATAGAATTTCTCAGTCATATGGTAATTCTATTTTTAACTTGTTGAGGTAAAGCCAAACTGTTCACTGTAACTGTATCATTTTACCACCAGTTTCCAGTTTCTTCACATCCTCACTGACACTTGTTTTCTGTATTTTTGAATATACCTAGTAGGTATGAAGTAGTATCTCATTGTGGTTTTGGTTTGCATATTCCTAATAACTAATGATGTTGAGCATCTTTTCATGTGCTCATGTGTAGTCCTTTACCCATTTTAAATTGGAATATTTATCTTTTAGTTGTTGAGTTATAAGAGTTACTTACATATTTAGAATGGGATTTTGGAGCTAGAGTACATGCTGTCCAGCTGGCAATGTAAACTGCATCACTGACAGTGTCCTGACATCATCTGGCATGCTACAGAGATGCAGATATGATTACTTTCATGTATAGTGAATTGAGATGGGGTATTGTGGAAGGAAATACTCTGGCAGGTATGATATCTTAAGCATTTGAGAGGTTCTAGGAATCTTCTAATGACAAGTATCATGGTATCAAATGCCTCTTGCTAGGAGCTATCAGCGTATTGGAGAAATACAATAAAAGTATGTGAGAAATTAACAACCAAGTCACCAATTAAAAGTTAAATTCAACCAAAATCCAGCATTCTTCTGTGGCAGCATATAAAAGAGACTATTATCTCCTAGACCTTGAGCTCAGACAAAGCCGAGGATCACATTGTAAACTTAATTTCAGTGACAACAGAGCTTCCAGAGAGTGTTGAATTCTTAAAACCATAGTCTGCTATTCCCAGGTCAGAATGCTGGTTGAAAATAACTGGGACCATGAGATCTGTAATGGGACATACATGTTGGTTCACACAACGATATTAAATCCCCATATTCCTCTGAACTATCTGTGCCTGCAGAAGTATCTTCCATCTGGATAAAGATTGGGACCTTCCCCATATCCTTGCTTGAAGATGATGCATAGCCTTGTCTCAGAGGCAGATACATGCCTTCCTCAGGATATACTCACACCTACTCTTCTGGTCATCAGAACAATAATGAGGGTCAAGTCACAGCATGTACCAAATGGGAAAATCTTGGATCTGCTAAGGAAAGAAAGAGACTACATGGAAGGACATAGTATTTAATAGTATAGCATGTATCAAAAAAATTAATTTAAAGAAAAAACTAAAAAAAAAGAATATATGAGACTCAGCTCAGGGCACTGGGTTTTTTTTGGGGGGGACAGTTTTGGGACAGCAAACATAAAGTTTGACAATGGAACATTTGTTAACATGAAGGACTCTTCCACAGGACAGGATTTGCCGCTATGTAAAGGGCCCTGGAAGATGGTACTAATCTTTTGCTAGGATAGCTTTTGTAATATTGGAGAAAATGATGATTCATAGTAAGGAAACTAGAAATGCCAATATTGCCATGGCAGAAAGTAGAAGAAACCAAAAGGCTTACATAAATGGGCATGCAAGAGTAGAGATACTGTGTAGCCCGAAAAAATTCATTTACTAACTACACCTCACGAGAAGATAAAAAACATTCTATTCACTAAGTAATAAGGAATTTACTGGTGAGTGGGTCACTATCATTACTGAGAAACTATTGATGACCGTCTTTTGATCACCAGGGCTAAAGGTAGAATATATTGTTACAGAAATTGGTTCCATTGCAGCAATAGAGACCATAACGTCCCTGAAATAATAGAGACCAGATAGTGGTGCTTCACTGTCAAGGGCTTGGGGGTGGGGCTATTATTATAACAAGAAGTAAAGTTGGAGTGACAACCAAGGGACCCTAATGCAGATTACAGTTGAAATGGTAAATTGAATGCAGCATCCCCAAGAGACAAGATAAATGAGTAGCCAACAAGGATATTAATCTGTATAATAAAAATAAATAGGTGGATAATCATAAAACCCTCACTAATAAAAAATGATAATCTTTTCAGACCTACAATCCATTGATTAAAGAAGAGACCAGAATCCTAAATCCAGTACAAAGGACATGACATACAGTAATGATTTTCTTAGTCCTTTCCCAAGGGTCCCAGAACCATTTACTGAGGTACCTAAATACTTAGAATAGATACTATCCAAACATTTTGAAGATTTTATGAAGCAGAGTCTATTTTTACATGACTAACCCAGGACCTGAAGACTTATTATTCTCCTCTTCCTTCCCTTGAGAATATAATTTATGGTGACCAGGCAAGAAAAGAAGTCTTGGACCATGTCTGGCTCACAGTGTGTGCACTGGATTTATGGAACCACTCAGTGGTCATTTTGCTGGAGATACACTTGCTTGCTGGAAGCACCCCTCCCCTGCCCCCCCATACACACATCAGTTCCTTGGCCTGTGGGAAGAGCTGTCAGTGGGGAATGCCAATTGGAAGCTCTCTTGGGATTATGTTAACGATCTCTTACTCTATCACAGTGCAGTCCAAGGGGTCCTGTATTATTTGGATGTCCCACACAACTTCACATTTGTCTACAATATCCTTGATATGTATTTAATCAGATAGTTAAGCAAGACATGCCTAATATACTGGAAGACTTGGCAAAATATATGCACTCCAGAAATTGGGAGGTGAAACCAATAAAGATTTAAGAGCTCAGCACTTGAGTATATATTTTAAGGGTCTGGTTGTGTGGGGCGAACCAGGATATCCTCTCTAAAGTAAAATACAAATAATTGCATCTTGCATCTCTTACAAAAAAGAAGCAATCACCGTGTCTGTTTGTTCATTTTCTATTCTGGATGCAGTATAATTCACACATTGCTTCAACCTAATGACACAGAAGACTACTGTAAGTGGAGTTTAGAATTGGAAAGGGCTAAACTGCGGTTAGCCCACAGTTAGCTGGTTGGTTCCAGCTGTGGTACAAACAGCTCTGTCACTTGGGCCATGAGATTCAGCAGACCATGTGGTATTATGTATTTATTATATGTAATGGAAAAAGATACCATGTGGAATTTATGGCAAGCCCGTTTAGAGGAATTGCAATGTGGAACCCTAGTGTTCTGAAGCCAGGCCATGCTATCTGTAGCAGAAATCTATATGAAACAGATTTTGATAGTCTATTAGGTCCTTGTAGAGACAAAGTATCTAATTGTGAGTCATCAAATGGCCATACAATCAGAACCAACTATCATGGACTAGATTCTGTCAGTTTCAATAAGTCATAAAATTGGAGGCATCAGCAACAGTCCTTTCTAATTTAGAAATTGTACATCCAAGAGATATGGGCAGAGTAGGTTTGAGAGTTAATGAAAACTGCATGAGCAAGTGGCCTAGAACCCCACATTATAAACTGCTACTTGGATTCCTCTCCCTCAGTTTGTACCTATACCATAGGGAAGAACCTTATGGCCAGCCGTTGGGTGGTAGCAAATGGTGTAAACACAAAGGCAGCAAGTGGATGGACCTACGGGAGTGAGAATCTACTATAAAGGAAGCATTATGGAAGTAAGTGGATAGAATGACTTGGTAGAAGCAGTGGAACTGGGACATGTTATCAGATTCTGGATATAGTTTGAAGGTAAAATGAAAAGGATTTTCTGATGAATGGGATGGTTTGTGGAAAACAACAAGCAGTCAAGGAAGTTTCCAAGATTTTCTGCCTGAAACACACAGACACATGCACATACATAGATACACATACACACAGACACTCACATACAGAGGTTACTTTAAAATACACTAGAGATAAAAAAAATGTTAATAATAGTTTTACTCTCAATTTTCATAGAATTAATTCATAAATAATTTTTCTTCTTGCTATTTTGAGTTCAAAATAAGATTTTGATAGCAACACAGTAGGTATTAGTTGGCTTTAATCATTCCTCTATAGTTGAATAAATAAATTGTTTACCATTTTTCACCATTATTAATAATACTGCAAAAAATATATCAATGCATAGAACTTTGCCTTTAGATTTAATTCTCCAAAATGACGTCACTGGCAATAACAGTCTTTATACATATATAAATAACAAATATTACATGTAACAAATTATAATATTACATAAATTATATTATTACAATATATTATTGTATATTACATATATAATATTATATATACTAGATTTATATATGTATAAACAAAATATTTGCCAGTCAAATAGAGATAAAATTGTATCTTAGTTTAAAATATCTTCATTCATTTGATTACTATTGAGGCAGAAATCGTTTTTCATATACTTGATAAGTACTTAGTATTTCCTCTGCATATGGCCTGTTCAGGTCTTTTTCCATTTTACTTCTTGAATTCTTGGTATTTTTCTTATTGACTTGTGTAACTTCTCTATATTAATAAAGTCTTTGTCAGTTTGTCACATTTGCTGGAAATACTTTTGGCAGCATTTTTTGAAGTAGGCTTTTTATAGCTTTTTGTTGATATGTTGCTTTGTGATTGCTTCTTTATTTCTAAATTTAAAACTGTATCCACATGTCAGTATTTTTTCTCAACAGCCTGTTCCATTTTCTCCTACTTATCTATGATTTCATCTTAATACTGAATTCTTTTTGCCTCTTGAAATATCTCTTGCTTAGAAACTTCACTGTTATATGTAAGGTAGAAAGAGAGAGATCTCTTACCCAAGCCCTCCTCTACCCCCTTTCTTTACCCTGCCTTGGTTGGTAAGAGAGAAGACTCAAAATAGAAGCCATTTGCAATGCTAGCAAGACATCAAACAACAGTATTTCACATAGGAGATGTTAAATCTGGTGATTTTTAGTTGATCAATCAATAACTATATCATAGGAGAGTTAAAAAGAGAAAAGCTTTCCAAATGCAGGCAATTAAATACTATAAGCTTACTACTGTTAGCTCCAATAATTCACCACTCCTTTTCCTTTCCACATTCAGGTTATTGTACTAATCAAATAAAAGCACCTGTATGCTTAGTGGGTTCTATGATTTTAATATGGTTCTTGGCTACATCAAATAATATTTACCATTTAGTGTTCAGTTTACCCTTTATACCAATTGTGGACAAAGGAGATAAAGTGCAGACTCAGAAGAACCAAATAATAAATTCAATAATACTTTAATACAGAAAAAAAGTGAATAAATCAATGGGAGAAAGAAGGGAGAGAAAAAGCTGCGATATATATTTTTTAATATCCTCGATGTGAAATAGCACTTCTTACACCATTATCAGCACAATTTGAAGTTATTCAAATGCAGTCTTCTTTGCTTTAGAAGAACCAGCAGGTTCACCAACAGCTGCTGGGACCCCTATCTAGTTTCTCTTTGAGGACTTTAAATTCAGCATTATGTTCTCTGCCAAGATTTCAATGCGATGGAGGATAAACAAATGAAATCTTAGGATGGCAGGATGCTTTATAGAGAAAAATGACTGACCAACCCACATGTTATACCCCTTGCCCATATTATTATACTGGTAGAATGTGGCAGGTTTGAAATATAAAGGTTTGAACATTAAGGACACAAAAGCCCTATTTCCAGATCCTACTGTAGCAACCTGAGTGCTTGAAAGAAGAGATTCAGGGAACTACTTAATTTACTTAGCACAGCATAGATCCCAATTATAACTCTCTTCTATTTCCATCAGCCCTAGTAATGAATATAATTCCAAGTCCTAGGTGTGGGCTTGCCATAATTTCCTCTATCACTTTCAAAGCCAAATGAAAAAAAAAATCCACTTTTTCCTACTCCTGTGCACACCACTAATTTCTCCTTTTCCTAATCAATACTAATTAGGATTTATCAAGAAAAAAAAAAAGAGGGCTGCTATTTTTCTTCTTTCTTATACCTACATCTCGTAATTTTTCTACATGTATTTTTAAAATTCAATGTCAATTTTTATATTGTTAGAATTTTAGAGTCTTAGTGAAGTCTTTAAAACCAAAACCAGTGTAGTTTAGAACGAGACCCCCAAAATACTAAAACCTTCGAAGAGTAATATTCAAACATTGTCTGGCTTACAAAATCAACAACCCAGTCTAACAAATCTTGCATTTTGTGAAACAATAATTTAAATGATGCATAAATTCACTTTCCTATTTTAAGACTGACAAGCATTTTGAAATAAATTGACCTATTGAAAATACATTGATCAAAGTTATTGGCTAACTTGTGTGTGATACTTACTATCAAATAAAAATTGATGTAGTCCTATGATCAATGTATTTGTTTCAGAGTGGAGAATAATATGTCCTCGAAATGAAATGAAACAGTAATGGGTCTCTCAATTATTTACCAAATTTTAAATAATTCATTAGGCAATGTCAAACAAATTTTAATCCCTAAAGTAAAACATTTTTTTAGTTTACAAAGGATGTCATTTTATAGCAGTCACATGTTTCGGTGCAACTGCCTTTATAGTTTTTGTTCTCTTAATTATATTAGTGGTCTGATCACCACACTGAATATTTTAATCTAAAACTTTGACTGTTTCCATTAGATTTTAAACTTCTGACATAAATCAAACACAAATCTACCTTTTTTCTCTTTAAAAGAATTACTAATCTACCACCTTCTATGAAAATGTTTGGAGTTCAGAAGCCTCTGGAACCTATAAGCTTATTTTGGTAAAAATAGAAATATATTTTTATAGAACATGCCAAAATAGCTTAAGGTCAGCATGAGACTTGTTTATTTTCATTAGCATGTTGTGAGATTGGGAAGGTGTTCTATTTTCTCTAGGAAAGATGCAGGTGGCAATGAATTGAAAATATATTGAAAAATGTTTGTGTCATACATATAGAAACTTCTTGATTATTAATAAAACATACACCTGCATATTTGTTGTGAAGGAGTTACAAACACCAGTGTTTTTTAGCAACATCTAGATGCAAAATCTAAGGAAGTTAAATCCATAGGCCTAGAATGTAATAGACACACATATGCACAACACACATGCACTCAGGCAAACACATACCACACACATGCACAATGCATTTTCACGGAGATATGATTTTTTGACTTTGAAACATTTACATGATATATGAGTCAAGATTGAACACTTATTCTCTAATTCATTGAAAGGACAAGATTGGAGATATGCAGCCACAAGCCAAGAAACACCTAGAGCCACTAGGTGCAAGAGGCAAGCAAGGATTCTCCTCTAGAAGCTTTGGAAGGGATGAGGCTCTGTTGACATCTTGGTTTTGGACTCTGGCCTCCAGAACTACGAGAAAACAAATTTCTATTTAAGTCACCAATTTTGTGTCAATTGTTAGGGCAGCTACGGGAGACTAATACAAGTATCAGTGCTATTCAGTAGCTAGGGAAACTGACAGAGAGGTAAAAGTAATCAAAGTTATGAGGTTGAGAGGCAAAGCTGGGCCTGAAACCTGGGCTTGTCTGAATCCAAAGACCTTGTTCTTAGCTACTTTGCAGGTAAAGTCATGCCATATTGATTATTCATTTTTGTTTCTTGCCTAAGATTGTTGCGGCTTAAGTAATGATATAATTAGTTGTTTTGAGAACTTGTTTTGTGACTTCAGGCTCCCAACAGCACAATTTCAGGAAGAAAGGTAGTTCTGTTATCTGTTGCTGGATAACAAACTACCCTGAACTGTAGTGGCTTGAAGCAACCATTTTATTTTGCCTCATTATTTTGTGGGTTGGGAATTTAGGAGCAGATGGACTGTGTAGTTCTTTTGCCTAACTGGGAACTGAGCTGGATTCAGCTGGGGGCTTCTCTGGGCTAGGGCTGGATTTCTAGTACCTAGGACCATCTCCTTGTGGTTTTTCTCTCTCTGTGTGTCATAAGATCCTTGAGAGCATCTTATTATGGCTTAGACTTCTCACAGCATGGTGGGCTCAGGGTAGCCCCACTTCCTGTAGGAGGTTGGAAGACTCTGTTTCCCAACTTTAATCTCAGTTCTGCAAGTGTCATTTCAACCCATTTTATATCAGAAATTATCCCTCTTGTTAGTTCTGAACATTGTCTACTTAGCTCATCTTGAAGGTATGTTTTACATTTGAATTAGATTATCTCCAATTTGCTTCTTTGTAGACCACTCAGTTCCACTCACTGACATTTACAGATTCTTATGCCTGAATCTAATTCCAAGATATAACTTTTAAATTACAACTACCACCCAGCCTCATTTCCTTCCTAAGGAAGGCAGTCCTGCAGCATTTTGTCAATATGGGCCAAAAAGAGGAAGAATGGAAAGTAACCACTGGAATAAAATTTCCCTCTTCATTTCACCCACCTAAAGCCCAAGCCTTCAGGAAAGTAGCCCACTGAATATCATTTATTCTTTATTTCTGCCTTGATATATAGCAGAGCCTGACCTAAGAATAGAATAGGAGAAGTTAAGATGCAGTCACTCAGTAAGACATTTTTATCAGGTACTATATATATAGTATCTGATATATGTATATGTACAATAAGTAAATATATAAAAATATGTATGCACATATGTATATATATGTATATATTATATACTTGTGTGTATGTATATTAGTTTAGTAAATTTTGCGTAAGTATATTAAGTATAGGTATAATTCATGTGTGCAATATTTATAAAATATCTTGCAAGGATTTGGGTGCAAGTAATTTATTTGTTTGGTTATCTCAGAGCATGGTGATGAAGTGAGAAAATGAGACAGGGAAAAGAAGAAAGTCAATGAAAGAGCATTAAATTAGTGAGTAGGATAACATGATGAGTAACTGGTTTTAATCCTGATGTAAAAGAACCTGTGTAAAACAACCTCAGAATAGTTTCAAGAAAACTGGGGTATTTATACCCCTTCATTGGTTGAAGTTTATCATGGAAGTCCTGAATCTCTAACCCTTGTAGCCTGTGGTCAGAGAAAACTCTCAGGTAGAGGGATGCAAGTGCTTAAGGTTAGAAGTAATCAGTGTGTATGAGAATTGTCTACTAAATTGTGTGTGACCCACAAGATCGGCAACATTATTTTGATTTATTCTTTTATCTTTCTGTACAGATTGTTGTACATACCCCCTAACGTGCATGCACCTGCTTTTGAAGACCATAACAAAAGATTCTGAGATGCCTGTGAAAAAAGAATGATTTTAGTAATCTCCATATTCACCCTTGCTATAACTAGCACTATTCAGTTCTCATTATAGGTGTTCAATCAATTCAATTTGGTACCAAGATGGAATGTCTGATGTTTAAACAGAGATACTCTTTTTAGTAAGTCATAACTTAATTCACTCAAATCCCTTGGTTTGGGGTGTGGCATCACTATGGAATTAGCTTTCATTCATTTTCAATAGCAAACCAATGGTATTTGAAGACTAGAAATCCAAAGAATTCGTTTCCAAAGTTTCTATTTAAGTCTTTTGGAAGACTGTATAATTGAATGCATTAACGTTTTAACAGTCCGCCTTACATACCAAAGTCCTCTATAATCGAGTGGCTGGTGAATAAATTCTTGGCACTCCCATCTAGCTTACTGTAACAAATAGAATACACGTCTTTCTGGAATAAACCTTGATCGCTCAAGCTAATGGGAATCCAGTTAGGTTTTTGCCAACCTCAGGAAACATCCATTATCAATAGATGCTGAGAAAATTATATTAGAAATAAGTGTTTCAGAAAGAAAATAGAAAGTGCCTCAAAGTTGACAGAAAACAGAATCTGTGATGGTATTATGATTGATTTTGGAGAGAAATAGCTGTGGATGCTTAAATATATGAATTGCTTCAAAATATTTTAGGCTTCTAAAGGGGATATTATTGACCTAAAACATACTAAAGTATCTTGGTAACTTGTGATTCATATATAAATACATATTAAGAGGTTGTTTAAAATTCATATTATTGATCTAATTGATTTCAGCAGCTCCAAGGGAGTCTTTGAACATTTTGTAAATAGTATATCTGTTAAAGATTGGGTCAGTGTTCACAAATTTATGGGGGAACTTCTGGATTTGATTCTGAAAGTAATTAGAATGTTACATAAAGAAAAAAAAATAACCCAGTGATAAGAGCCAACTGTAAGCACCCATGTTTTGTCTGACTAAACACTTCTGATGGGAAGTGTTCCATGCAATATTGAGATAAGCTATTAAACTATCCAAGATAGCTAAGGGACTGTTACAAATTTAAGACAATATTTATTTAGCCTAGTCTCTGGATTGTGAGAGGGTGGATATAGGATCCAATCCTTGGCTTTGCTCATGTTTTATTTTTATCCTCTAATCTCAGCAAAGGAGACAATGGTTATCTTAATTTTGAGTACTCAACTTAGAATATTTACAGAAACTAACACAACATTGTAAAGCAATTATACTCCAATAAAGGTGTTAAAAAATATTTAGGAGTTGGTACTACAAGGGAAACACCAGAGTACATCTTCAGTTTATTAAATGTCTCTTAAGTGCTATGAATCATTTGCAGCTTCAGCTCAGGGCAAGATCAATTTAAGGAAGCAGAAGGAATAGATGTTTCAGACCCCGAAGAGATTACAGCATTTAGACCACAGTTTTGCTTCCAGGAATTATTTAACTTCAAAAATTAGTTGATGAGTATTTTCAACCTTTGAAAATAAATTCATGAATTGCCATCCCATTACCTTATCCACCTACCATAAATGTGGAAGCATATCAAGCCAAACATGTCCCATGATCCTATGTATAAAATGACAGCTGGATTTATAAAAGGAAATGACATCAAGGGGAGTGTTTACCAACCAACATGACTCCAGGTTTGTAACCTTGAGTTATAAGCACCCACAAGAGCATACCACATGGCTGTAGTAAATTAAACCTGGAAAAAATGGTTTGCTGGGCATCCTATATGGAAATACTGTCTTGACTAGCAGTAACAGGAATCAACCCAACACTGCAAGAAATCTTTCAGTCTGTTCACACCTAAGAATACTTAACTCCTAAAAACAAACAATACTGAAACTAGTTGGGAGATAGCTGATCAAAAACTAAACTGTGACTTTTGCCTCAAGCCTTAGGTATTGGGTAGATTCCTTCTACTCTTTCAGACCTCAGTGGTAAAATGAAAAAATGAGAGGTTTAGATTGGATTAGGCCAGGCATGAAACCAGATGCTTTTTGTTTGTTTTGTCTTCTTAATTGCATTCTCTTTGATCTGAGGCCACCAGCATAATTTTGAGGCTACATCCCAGTATGACCAGAAAGAGTGAAATGACGTAGTGTCAGTCAATGTGATGTGATATTTGTCTCTTCCTTTCCTGTAGCCTATAACTCATATAATGATAATTCAACAGAGGTCCTTTGTAAGGAGTTGTGATTTTTGTTTTCAAATCAAAACAGCCTTAATTTTAACAAGCCATATTCCTCCATTAAATAAGTTCCTCAGAGCAAATTTGTTTTGCATATTTGCTCATGATCAGAAATAATAGATTGTGAGGCTGTGAGTCTCTGTGCTTTGTGTAGGGAAGTGGGGCATGACCCACACAAAATGGAAGGGTGTTTTACATCTTTATTAATATCAATTTCCCCATGTCTGTAACTCTCATAGCACCTTAGTTCTATGGTAAATTCAGGGGGAATAAAATCTTGAATAGTTTACAATAGTTGCATTAGTAAAAATCAATTTCAGGAACAATTAGTGACAGCTCACTACTGCTTTGTAATAGTACCTGACAATCAGTAATACAGTAGCAACAGAAACCTATCCACTTACTGTGGTCAAGTTCATGGTCTCTCAGGTCAGATTGCTCTGGTTCAAATATGGGTCTACCATTTAGTAGTTACAAGACTTTGAGCAAAGCTGTAGTATGCTAAAGTGCAGATAATGATAATGAGTACTTTATTAGATTGTTGTGGAGACACAATGTATTCATCTATGTAAGACTTTTAGGAGAGTTCCTGTCAGAGTAAGCTGCCTTAAATATTAGATGCTGTTGGGCTTCCCTGGTGGCGCCGTGGTTGAGAGTCCGCCTGCCGATGCAGGGGACACAGGTTCATGCCCCGGTCCGGGAGGATCCCGCATGCCACGGAGCGGCTGAGCCTGCGCGTCCGGAGCCTGTGCTCTGCAACGGGAGAGGCCACAACAGTGAGAGGCCCGCGTATCAGAAAAAAAAAAAATTAGATGCTGTTGATGTGATTATTTGTATTATTAGTAAGAATATCAGTAGAAATAACTTAGATTTTCCTGACAATGGAATATACATACTAAAAGCAGAGAGAGACAGAGACAGAGATGGAGAGAGACAGAGAGGGATAGTGCAGATGTGTTTAAATGTTGAGAAGGGTGAAAACCATGGCATTGTTCTTTGTGCTATTCTTTCTTGTAACTTTTCTGGAAGTTTGACATTATTTTCAGATACAAAATTAAAAGAAGTGCAGATGAAAATAACTGGTAAAAGCAGTTTTGGGCCCTAAGGTCAAAATACTATTTCCACCACCTTTAAAAATACTATCACATTGGATATGTTAATTAGCTTGATTGTGGTAATCGTTTCACAATGCATACATATATCAAAACATCAAATTGTACACCTTAAATATATACAATTCCTATGTGTCAATTATACCTCAGTAAGGCTGAAAAAAAATTGATCACCTAGCATTTAATGAGACTTTCCAACATTTCAGGCATTGTACTAAGCATGTTATATTCATATCCAGTCTCATGTAATGCTTACAGCAACTTATGAGGTACTGACTACCCCTGATTTACAAAAAAGAGTTATTCTGAATATTAAGTTTGCAAATTTGCACAGTATAGCTTCATATATATGCAGTGCAATTTTATGCAACCTGCTAGTTTGTACCTGTTGGGATTTGATCTAAAGTAAGGAAGAAATCTGAAACATGATAGACTAGTTTTGAAATCTACTACATTTGCTTCTGAATTCTAGCTCTACCATTAACTAGTTTTGTGACATTAGCCAAATCCCCTCTTTCTTCCTCTATAAAAACAAATAATCTGATTTATAGTTTTTAAGGATTAAATTATTTTAAGTACCAATAATTTTGAAAAATGATTTGCACACAATAAAGGCTTAATAAATAAGTCATTATCATTCTGTTTTAAAAGATAGCATCAAAATGAATAAAACCATCTTTACATTGTCTAATTAATGTATATATTTGAAAAAACTAGAAAGTCATAAAATCTGAAGTGATGCATCACTACTTCTATGAACGTATGCAAGATAAACCAGATATATAAGTCATTCAGAGGATAGCTTTAGATACAAATATTATTCTAAGAGAATCAAAATCTTGCCCCCTTTATTCACTTTTTAAAGTATACTTTTTATAAAGCATATAAAATAAGCATTTAGGCAAAATGTAGTACAGTCTCAAAGGAAACAGAAACTGCACAATTTGTGAGATGATTTTACATTTATTATTTCTATGAAAACCTGTTATCTGCTCTTGGAGGATAAAGTAATTTGGGGGGAAATTTTACTATAATTACTCCAACTGATGCTGGTTTCCTTCTGCAAGATCCCTTGTCAACTTCTTTTGTAGACTTCAGTGAGGACTTGATAAATTATTCAAGTGTTTTCTGGTCAAAGCTCTTAATTCCATTTCTCTAACTCTAATCCAAATAGTAAACATTTCCCGATTTTTTTTTTTCTGTTAAAGATATTCAGGTAAAAACCTTTAAAATAAAAATCTCATAGTTGGAAGGTGTCCTGTGGAGGATGAACCATCCCATGTATAAATTTGATTGCATCCAAGAATTCAGTAATATCTCTGGTTTCCAGAATCTCTCTGGTACAGTTATCTTGAAACTAACAGACATATTAAGTATAAAACTCTTCCTAATCAGGCATAATTCCTGGGTGATCATTGTCAGTGGATTTGATGCCTGCATCGATATTAATTGCACAAATTTCAGGCAAGATTAGCCAGAATACAAGAAAAAATCAGACCAGGAGGGAAAGGTTTCTTAAGCTATTTTAGCAGCTTAGAAGTGAATCATAAAATGTCAAGCTACAGAAATTGGCTCTGATAAATATGATTTTTTTCCTGAATTAGTTCACTAAGCTTTTATCCTTTCTGAACACTTTCAGTCAATCCTAAATACTTTAAATGCCAAGCTTAATATTGAACAGTTATGCTACAGCATATATAGAAGATTGAAAGCAGCAGTTATTCTAGATGAGAATAAGTTATTTTATCTTCATTTAGACCGAAACGAAGGAAAATAACTGTCATGCGAAAAGATTGTAAACGAATGAATACTTCTAAAGGTGCCAGGTTGCGGCTACCAAATGGGAAAGTATAAATTATTTAAAAAATTGTATAATCATTTCAGCCAAGTTATGTGTGTGGGATAGACCCCCACCCACCCACCCACTGAGAGTTAAGGTGTCTGAGTTCCTGTAAGGGGATTTATGGTTCTAATTGTAATTTAATTTTACATTCTTATTTAAGGGAATTTAGATTTTCAATGACTATAAAGATTGACTACCAGCTGTCACTTGGCTTGCATTCAGGTGCGGTCTTTGTTTGATGCACGTTAAGTCCCAGTAATGCTGAGGAAACTTGTGCAAGGAAAGATATTTTGCATTCCTAGAACTTTTATTAGAAATATTATTTTCTTTGTTAAAAAATTACATATAAGTATTATCCATGTTCCAAGTTTCTTGAAGAAAGATATTTTATGCCATTTAATTCCCAAACTGTGATTTTAAAGCTACTAGACAAACGTCACACAGGACCTTAGAAAGGGTACTAATTTGTAAGTGAGGAGGAGATAGAAGTTCAAGACCCAGAATCCACATGTGTTAGCTGGGTGACTTTGGACAAACCAGGTAGTCTTTCAAGAATTTGTTTACTTCCACATGAACAAGCTTGATTTGACTTTCAGTTTCCTGAGATCAGGCAACTTAACCATGTCATATTTATTGCTCTATTTATAGTATATATTTGATACAAAAATGATGCATAAAATATTTTTAAATGTTAACACCACATTTATTAGAACAGTTCATTATTTTTTCCCAAGCTGAAGAGGAATATTTAAGATATCATAGAATTGCAGTGCATCTTTTATTAAAGGACACCCTCAGTTTATTTTATTGGCATAGAATATAACATAAGGCAGAAATTCAAACCTTGTTTAGAAATATGAAGAAATCAAATGGGCTATTCTTTGTTTAATGTTTCTAGAAGTCTACCAAATGAAATGATTTAAAAGAGTGTTTTTTAAAAAATTTAATCCGAATAATTTGTTCACCAGAAATTTATAATGAAGTTTGTTTCTCTGGGTTATGTGAAACATATTACCTTTACTGAGTGATGGTTAGCAATGTTTTTAAAACACTCATCTATTGATGGTTTCTTTGAGAGCAGAATTATTTAATAAACTTCACAATTCTCTTCTTCAGTGTTAGAATTGTTTCCCCCGAAGCATTTCTCAAGGTAAAAGCAGCTTGTATTCTCATTATTCTCCAGTTCATCTTATTACAGTAAGAAAGCAAATATTGAATTGGAAAAGGGGACTGAAAGTAAACAGTGAGAAAATATTTGTTTCTCCATATGTATTAGAAACACAACTTTCTCCCATGCTTCACCACTAAGCACTTAAAATCTGGTATTCTCTAAGTCAACAAATGCCTACTACGAATTAGAATTTAAAAAAAGTGAAATATATGAATACTAGGATTGAAATTGTTAAAGAGATATTATTTCTGGTTTTTGAGAGCACCAGAGTCCAGTGTCCCTCAGGATGGAAGCTGACCTTTCCAAATAGCTTGGGTCATGGGCCGGTTTCACTGGGCAGCATTTAGAGCACCACATGCCTTTGTGTATGAACAGGAGATTGTTAAAGAAATGGAGTTAGCCAAGCCAAAGTCTGTAAAGGAAAGACAGTGTTCACATTTAAGGTCATTTAAGGTGATGAACCATCTTGTTTTGCCTGAGACTGATGGAAGTTCTCTGGATGCAGAAGTTTCAGTTTTAAAACCAGGACAGTCCCAGGCAAGTTATCCTGGTTTGCCTGGGGCTGAGGGGCAAACACAGATTAGAGGACTTTTAACACTAAAAGCAGGAAAAGTTGCAGGGCAAACTGGGAGGAGTCAGTCACCTTACAATACTAAGTCAAGAAGTGCCAGGGGTGATATAAAGTTCAGAATTGGAGGGGCAAAAATGAGGATGCTGTGGGCCAGAGTATAATCAAGTAATGAAAAGACAGTAGATGAGATGATGGTCTTGAGTTAATTATCCCATCGCTGAATGATTTACTGTCTAGTTATATGCTTTGAAAAATAAGTGGATAAACCAGGATGTAGCAATACATTTGAATTCTTAACCTGACTCTACCACTTTGACGCTTAGGGCAAGTAACTTCTTTTCTTAGTCTCAAATTTCCATCGATGAAATGGGGCTAATAGTTCCACCTTGAAGATTCTTTGTGAGCATTAAATAAGATTTTTTAAAAAATTAATAGCATAATACAGAGAACTATTATTATTGCTATTCTTATTTATCTATCTTAAAGGGCAAAGAACTAGAACAAAATATAGGAAGGACATCAATATGGCCTCATATCTAACCTTTCTGTAAAATTGCCTCTTTTCCTTTTTATTTACTTAGTTTAAATTTTTGATGATTTACATAATTCTTAAATTAATATATCAGTGAGTTTCTTCAGAGGGTCTCTTAAAATACCTATTAAAATATTCAGATATCCTGATATTCTTATACAAAAAAATGAAAATGTAAACATTGCCAAGTGTGCAGAACTTCGTGAGGAAACTAGAGATGCCAAGGCAATTAAATATGGATATTTAATTTGGGAACTTCAATCCATTATATATTGCAAAAGATCCCCCTTTTCCTCTTGGAACCTTTCAGATATTAGAGACAGGATGCAAACACTTATGTTTAAAGCCTTTCCAAAGGTACACTACCAATTACAGCAGGAAAGCTGTAGATAATTGATTGCTTTTTGACCTTTGAGAACTAATTTAGGGTATAAATATGGCTGCCCATTAAAATATCAAGTCCAAACAAGTCACTATAAAACAGTTCCTTAAAATTCTGTTTTCAAAAGTTTAAAAAGAAAATCGTACTGGTAATTATAGGGAAGAAGGATTTTTTAAAGAGATAACAGGGGATTTAGAGATTGTTTTGTCCATTTTCTTTATTTTATAGATGAGGCAATTGATGCAGACTGGAGAAATGTCATATCCCAAATCACTGACGTATTTTTGAGTTTTAGGACCTAAATCAAGTGAGTGAACAAAAAATAATAGTTCGTTTTCAGTATTTTAAAAAATATTGTCTTTAAAAAATATTCTATTGAATTGGATTACTTTGACTAATATATAGATAATAAATAAATAAATGGGAGATCCACTTAGAATGGAAAAGATAAATGCTTGGTTTATTCTAATGCTTGTTAGTATGAGTCACAATAGTTCCTTGTTATTTGTTTTTTCCCTTCAAATACCATCTACATTTAGCAAAGAAAATTATCATTGGATTTACAGAGATTATTTTCTGTTCAAAGATGAAATTTCCCAGTGAGAAATAATATTATGTAACCTACCTAAACAGGACATAATTATTTTCAGCAAAGATTTGAGACTCATAAAGTGTAGTGTGTGTGTGTTGTAAGAGGAGATACATTCCAACAAGAAGTTACTATTAGCATCCAACAAGTAAGGGGATGGTTGCTTGAAAAACATGAGCCACTGAAAGGTAAATTAAAACAAAGCAATGTGAAACAATTTTGGTGCAGTGGTTAAGAATCTGCCTGCCAATGCAGGGGACGTGGGTTCGAGCCCTGGTCTGGGAAGATCCCACATGCCGCAGGGCAACTAAGCCCATGTGCCACAACTACTGAGCCTGCGTGCCACAACTACTGAAGCCCGTGCGCCTGGAGCCCGTGCTCCGCAACGAGAAGCCACCACAATGAGAAGCCCGCATACCACAACGAAGAGTAGCCCCCACTCACCACAACTAGAGAAAGCCCACATGCAGCAACAAAGACCCAACACAGCCAAAAATAAATATACATTTTTTGAAAAATATGAAACAATTTTTAAAAATTACTGAAAACTTGGGACATTACATACAATATAACCAGTTGTAAGAGATAATTGAAACTACTCATCAAATTGAACTGACTCAATGATTGGTACTTCAAAGAAAAAGACAAAAATCCCAACATCCTTACTTCTGAAATACTCCATAGAAGGGTCAGAGTTTGTGGTAAGGAGAAAAAGTTCAGTAAAATTTATAGATTCTGTTGATTCTACTGTCCCCATATCCTTATATATGTATGCTCATTTTCACTCTTTTTTCCATTACCAATTCTCACTATCACTCTACTGCTCTCCAAAATATAATGCTACTCTTATTCTACAGGTTGTGTTGGGTGATCCAGAAAAGGTTTTACACCAATAATTAACTTCAGGTCTATACTGTACAGTACAGTGTGACAGGTGTTTTGAAGTACAAAAGATGCCCATGAGCCTCACAGGCTTTTCCAACAAAGTCCTACCCTCCCTCCCAATCTCACCCCGACACACACTTACCTGTGCTTTTTCCATCTGCAGTGGATACTTAGCTCCATAAAGCCTGTCACTGCTTTGTTTATGCCAGTTCGCCAACTTAAAACATTTCTCTACACTTATCACTTTAACCCTTAATTCATAGCTCAGTCATAACTTTTTCTTTACATATCTATTGCTCCTTATGATAGAGATCTACTGATTTTTATAACTCTATTATAGCACCCTTTGTGATCTTCCTAATATAATAGTTAAGCATGAGCCTGTTGATCTTCTCAGACCATGAGTTCCTTGGGGATTATGACTATAGTCATAAACTTGTCTACAGGATGTTTCATAGTGTTTGACATAGAGTTAGGTTTAATACATATTTCTTTTTTTTTTTTTTTCTTTTTTTTTTTTTTTGCGGTATGCGGGCCTCTCACTGCTGCAGCCTCTCCCGTTGTGGAGCACAGGCTCCGGACGCGCAGGCTCAGCGGCCATGGCTCACGGGCCCAGCCGCTCCACGGCATGTGGGATCTTCCCGGACCGGGGCACGAACCAGTGTCCCCTGCATCAGCAAGCGAACTCTCAACCAATGAGCCACCAGGGAAGCCCTAATACATATTTCTTGACTTGAAATATTAGCTGAGCAGCCTTTAAGCAAACTTCCCAGTGTAGATGGGGGAAACATAAGTCATTTAAAAATACATATTCTGAGAAAGTTTTGCATCAAGAATGTTGTCCTAATTTTGAATACAAATCAGTAAAAGTCATACTTCACTTTATCATTTCTGTGAACACAAATTAATTATATATAGCTACAAAGTTAAAGCCATTTTTAGAATTACTGAACATTAACATGCTTCTGCAGAAAATGTGCCTTTTTAATCTTTAAGTAAAATAAAAAATAAGGTCACTTTTGCACTGTGTTTTAAAGAGGGATTTGAAACCACGTATGATTTTAAGTATCTTCTGTGTAATGGATGGAGTATTCGAAAAATCTCACCTGATTGTTAAATAAAGATATGTTTTCCTCTTTCTCTGTTACATGATATTTTGTCCTTGTAACATTTTTTCCACAAGGCATTAGCTTTCAGCAGTTGTCTCTTATCAAACTAGACAAAGCTTTCAACTTAATTGAATTTGAAAATTACAAAGATTGAGCTGACTTACAAAAATGTTATGTGGTCGCTTTAAACACATAAACAAAATGGATGAAACTGGCATGTTGTCTTAAGTATACCAGTTGAAGGAAAGGTATAGTAAAAGGACAATTTAATTAAAAATAGAAGAGTCAATAAAAATGAAAATTAAAAATAAAATATTTAAAAATAACATTTATGATAATGAGCTTGACTTTTTTAGATCCTAAAATGTGCAGCTACATATATAATCTCTAAAACTTTCTAAAATATGTTCATCAAGATTCCATCAATGTAGATATTATGTAGAAGCATTTATTAATATGATAGTCCCCCAACAACATTAAACATCCACAGCAGAAAAGAAAAAGTAATTGAATTTAAGTGGAGAGAAAGAGAAAAACTTGATGCTTACACACCTGTTTTGTACCAATTATGCCTTAACATGTGTAACCTTGGCTAAGTCACTACAGATTCCTAGACCTTAAAATTGTTTAACAAATGAATTAAATGTCTTTCTTATCCAAAGTTTCTATGTTCTCTGTGCAGCCAAATTCAATCCTCACGGAAGTTAATGAAAGGCCTGGGCAGAGAAGGGTCTGTGCTTTTCTGGGAGCAATTATTGTGAGAACAATTTTTTTCTTGTTCTTTCTCAGCTCGGGGTTGGGGAGCAAAAGGAAAGAGGTAACAACACAAAAGATATGTTTTCAGGGGCTTCCCTGGTGGCGCAGTGGTTGAGGGTCCTCCTGCCGGTGCAGGGGACGCGGGTTCGTGCCCCGGTCCGGGAAGATCCCACATGCCACGGAGCGGCTGGGCCCGTGAACCGTGGCTGCTGGGCCTGCGCGTCCGGAGCTTGTGCTCCGCAATGGGAGAGGCCACAGCAGTGAGAGGCCCGCGTACAGCAAAAAAAAAAAAAAAAAAAAAAAGATATGTTGTCAGGCATTCAAGAATAGTAATGAGTTATATATGTAAGTAAGTCTATGTTATATATATTATTATATATAATACTTTATTATATATATTATAAAGTGGCTATCACATTTATGTGAAAGTCTTTGTGTTGACATATGTCTGTTTATCTTAAGTAAACACTTAGGAGTGGAATGGCTGGATTATATGGTAGGTGCATGTTGACTTTCTAAGAAAGTACAAACAATTTTCAAAGTGTTTTATTATTTTACATGGTCACCAGTAGCATATGAGAATTTCGATTGCTCCATATACTTGCCAGCACTTGGTATGGTTAGCTTTCTAAACTTTAGTGTTCTGCTAGGTATGTAATGGTACTTTATTATAGTTTTAATTTCCTCTTCCCTAATGACTAATGATACGGAATATCATTACATGTGCTTATTTACCATTATTATATTTTCCTTGTCTGTGTTTATTCAAAAATTTTGTCCACGTTTAATTGGACTTTTGCCTACCTATAATTGAGTTATATGAGTTATTTTTATATCCTGGATTTCCGTAGCTTCCTGAAGAAATATTTGGCAAATATACTGTACTGTGGCTTGCATTTTTGTGTTCTTAAGAGTATCTTTTAAAGAGCTAGGTTTTCAATTTTGAGGTTCATATTTATGATTATTTTGTGGGTTTATTTTTTTGGTCCTATTTAGGAACTTTTAGCCTAAGCAAATGTGACTAAGATTTTTCTACTACGTTATCTTCTAGAAGTTTTACTTCATGGTATGAAGGATCAGGGTTCATATTTTTTCATATGGATATCCAATTGTTCCAGCACCATTTGTTGAAAAGATTATCATTCTGCATTAAATTACCTAAAAATCAATTTACACTGTATGTCTAAGTCTAGTTTCAGACCTTCTTATTCTATTTCACTGATCATTATGCATAGTTTCTCATCAATACAAAGCTGTCTAGATTATTGTGGCTTTATAAGTCTTAAAATCAGGTAATATATATTCTCCAACTTTGCTGTTACCTTTCAAAATTGTATTGATGTATTAGTTTTATACTGCTGAATGACAAGTTGTCAGAACTTTGGTGGCTTAAGATATTGATTTATTATTTCACGGTTTCTTTAGGGCAGAAATCTGAGCGTAGCATGACTGGATTCCCCTCTCAAAGACCTAAGGTTGACATCAAGGAGTCTGTTAGGATTGTGTTCTCACCTGGATCTTCCCCTTCGAAGCTCATTCCGATTTTTGGAAGCATTTTGTCCCTTGAGGTTGTGGGGCTGAATCCCTGTTTTCTTGTTAGCTGTCTAGCCAGAGACCACTCTCAGCTCCTAGAGGCCATCATCAGCTTTTTGCCACATAACCCCTTGTGTAGGCCCTTATATACTCACATGTTCCAGATCTCTTCCTTCAGGAAGTGTCTAGTCCCTTTGAAGGTCTCGCCTGACCAGGTCAGGCCCACCCAGGATATTCTCCCTTTTGGTTAATTCAGAGTCATCTGATATGGGACCTTCATTACACCTGCAAAATCCCTTTCCTTTTGCCATGTAGTATACTCTAATCCAAGGTATGATATCTGTTATAGTCACAGGCCCACCCACTATCAAGGGCTGAAGATTATACCTGGGAGATGTACTAAGGGGTGGAAATTTGGGGAACAACTTTAGAATTCTCCCCATCATAGCTATTGTATGTTTTTTCCATTATTTTGTAAATTATAGAGTCAGATTTCTGATTTCTAGAAAAAAATGTGTTGGATGTGTTTAGACTTCTAAATGTTTAGAAGTCTAAATGTGTTTAGACTTCTGCTGAATATATAGATCAATTTGAAGAAAATTGGTCTGTTAAGAATGTTGAGCCTTTGAATCCATTGGCATGTTATAATTCACTATTTATTTGCATTTCTTAATTTCTTCCAATAATGCTTTTTAGTTTTCACTGTACAGGTCTTTGTCTAATTTATTTACATTTTTTGATGCATTTGCCAAATGGGCAAACGTTTTTAAATGATCCCTGGGGTGAAAAAAGCTTTCACTTTTAGACGTGTGAATTAACGTTGAATACTGTAGAAGTATTACTGCTACTCAGAGGAGAGGCATAAATAAGAGGTTTTAGGGACTGTTAAAAACAATAAATTGCCTGGAGTGAGCTTTAGGTCATTTTTTTTATTTTCCAGTGACCTAAGGTATTTTTGTTTTTCCTCAAACCAGTGATGATTAAGTCTAGAGAAAATCTTGAAAGCGTATCTCTAAATTTTTATACGTATCTCATTTTGAAAGAGAGTACTAGGCTTAACTTAGAAAGGGAAATTTTATTTGTGTGTGTGTGTATGTGTGTTATCTGTGACAAGGTGATGGTGAGATATTCCAAATCAGTCTTCAGTGAGCCAAATTTAAAGGGGCTCCTTGTTTTGGGCAGAGCTGTCTTAGGACGGCTATCCTACAGATGGTGCAAATCATTACCCAGGATCTATACGTTCAAAGCAGAATTTAGCATATAAGAAAAACTATGACATGGGAATAGGTAAAAATCCAGAAATAATGGAGCAGAGGTTTAAACTATATAGACAGAGTCAGGACTATAGGTTCAGAGCCATTTCAGGAAGTACTGCTGTTAACAGTACTGATCCACTGTGGATGTCTTCCTGTTGATGACTTGAATTGCTTGCTTATTATGGGTTGGGTCTCCAAAGTGCTTGAACCTAGGTAAAAACTGTCATTACAGCAAGAACGCATCCTGACAACCAAACTATCAATATAAATAAATCAGCAGAACATAAAGAGTAATTTTCTTCTATTTTTCCTCATCAGTGTTTATATATATATATATATTTCTTGACACATTGACACAGAACAAAAGATAATGGAGATGGCAGAAATACTCAGAGTGTCCTAAGGTAAACTAAGAGCAAAATGAGGAGCACTGGAATTTTAAAGCTGAAATCAGGAAGGAAGCAAGGTCAGGATACTGAAAGCATTTAGCTAAGGGGTTTAACCAAAGCAAGGTTAGTATTAGGCAGATGATAGATGTCAGGTAAAGAGGCTCTCAAACCAAAACAGGGAAATGTCACACTTTTAGTCCATAGCCAGCCTGAAACATACTCCACACAAAGGATTTTTTTTTTTTCCATTTGAAGTCTTAGCATCAGCCTTCTATTGTAGTGGGAACTTTATAAAGACCCAGACTGTTTACCAAAAGCACTTGGCTTTTCCCACTTTAAACAGAATTAGTGTGGTTTTTCATATTAGGTGTTCATGAAACTATCTTCTCATATACTTTACAGTAATTTATCATTGTGTGTGTTGTTTGTATTGATTTGCCAACAAAGATGTCAACACATTTTACTGTGAGAGTTTTCATGGTCTCCCAGTCTCTCTGTGTACTACCTGTTTGCCATTAGGCAAGTTGTTTAATGTCCCTGAACTTAAGTTCTCTCACAAAGCCTACCTAATAGGCTTATTGTGAAAATTAAATCAAAGAGTGTGCATATCACATTTAACCTAGTTCTTGCATAGTTTGAGCCCTCAATAAATGTCAGTTGTGCTCAAAACATGCTATTGTTGTCATTTCTACTTTTAGACCAAGAATGTGGCAACTTGACCATGTATTAAATAAAATATTGGATCACATGAAGTTATATCTGTGAACCAACTTGTGGAATTTGGAAGCAAAAGCTGTTGTCTTTATGGAACTTAGATTCCAATCAGGAAGATGGATATTTGCTATGTAATTAAAACAGTGTGAAGAATCTGAGTAAAATATGTAAAGGAGATAGTAGCGTGGGGGGGCCTATTCTAATTTAAATAATCAAAGAATATCTCCGAGATTCTTTTCCATTATACATTATTGCCAGATATTGAATGTAGTTCCCTGTGCTATACAGCAAATCATTATTGTTTATCTCTTTTATATATCATGGTGTGTATCTGTTAATCCCAAACCCCTAATCTATTCCTCCCTCCCCCTTTCCCTTTGGTAACCATGCTTGTTTTCTATGTCTGTGAGAGTATTTCTGTTTCATAAATAACTTCATTTGTATTATTTTTTTAGATTCCACATATAAATGATATCCTATAATATTTGTCTTTGTCTAATTTACTTCACTTAGTATGATAATCTCTAGGTCCATCCATGTTGCAGCAAATTACATTATTTCATTATTTTTATGGCTGAATAATATTGCTATATATATATGTATACACATATATATATACATATACACACACACACTCACACACACACCCCATATCTTCGTTATCCATTTATCTGTTGATGGATACTTAGGTTGCTTCTATGTGTTGGCTACTGTTAATAGTATATAATACTACTATGAACATTGAAGTACATGTATCTTTTCAGATTAGAGTTTTTGTCTTTTCCAGATATACACCCAGGAGTGGGATTGCTGGATCATATGACAATTCTATTTTTATTTTTTAAAGAACCTCCATACTGTTTTCTATACTGGCTGCACCAATCTACATTCCAACCAACAGTGTAGGAGGGTTTCCTTTTCTCGACACTCTCTCCAGCATTTATTATTTGTAGACTTATTGATGATGGCCATTCTGATTGGTGTGAGATTATACCTCATTGTAGGTTTGATTTACATTTCTCTAATAATTATCAGTGCCAAGCATCTCTTCATGTACCTGTTGGCCATCTGTGTGTCATCTTTGGAGAAAAGTCTATTTAGGTCTTCTGCCCCTTTTTTGATTGGGTTATTTGTTTCATATTGCACTATATGAGCTGTTTGTGTATTTTGGAAATTAAGCCCTTGTCTGTCATATCGTTTGCAAGTATTTTCTCCCAGTCCATAGGTTGTCTTTTCATTTTGAGAAACTAATATTTAGAGCTCCAAGTGAATGTGAAATATTCTGCATCTTTACTTCTCTCTTCCTAAATTCCTAGATTTTTTTTCCTTTTTCCTTTTTTTTTTTTGCCCAGTGGGGAGGGGGAGACACTTAGATTAGACATCATAGGTCTTTTTCTCAAGGTCCTTATTTTAGAGATGATATAACCAGTCTCCAAATATATGATTTTCTAATTATATTTCCAAAACTATGCTTTATTTAGTAAGTGAGAGGAAGGATTAGAATCTGACTGTTGGTTTCAGGTAATGACTGGTTCAAATTTTATGAAAACATATAGTAGAAACTGTAAGCCCCATGATGACTGATATAAGTGTCAAAGCACTACATAGAGGAGTGGTTGAAATTTCATGGGTCAAATATCTGTACTGGTATCTTGCCTCCTGAACTTATTCTGTGGCTTTGAGGAACAAATCACAGGACTTTTCTAAGCCTGGTTTCCTCATTTTTAAATTAACTTTAGTGCCTGCTATAAAGTAAGGACTCAAACTATGGTAAGTTATAAACAAGCTTATTGTTATTAACTTAATGAGAAATCCAGAGGTAAAAATGGCTTTAGTTGTGATGCCAGGTTTCTTATTACAATTCTCAGAGATTCTCTCGGCACTTCCCTTTTCCGGGATTGACTTTGTCTCCAACCTAATATCAAGTTGGGTGCAGCTATTTTATGCATTACCAACAAAAACAAGAAAACCAGAGAAAGGCAAGAGAACTGATACTTTTTAACTCTTTAGGAGTGAGAAAACCATTACCAACAGCTCTTTCTCCAAGAAGTTTTCCATTCATGCCTCCTCAACCAGAAATAATTCACATACCCGTTCCAAAACCAACCTCTAGGCGAGGAGAATGGTTGTACCATAATCTGTCTATTATACCTCTGTAGTAGAATGGATATTGGTGAGTAACATTATTCCAAGGAATTATAATCAGTTCTGTGGAGGGCAAAATTTAAGACAACTTACCCCAAATTGACAAGATGTTATTTTCACTACTATAAGGAATTGGAGCTTGAGATAGAAACCAAGCACAGTTAAAGAATAAAGATATATTTTTGGCTTTTTTGAGTCTAGGTCATTGAGGAATTTAATCCACTCCATATATTTAATATAAATGTACTTAAAGCACTGCTAGCAATTATTTACTTTTAATTGCTTAATATTGTGAGGGAAATAAGAGAGAATTTTCAGATTGTCTAATAGGGTAGATCCTGCTTTTAGTTTCCCTATAGGAATTTTCCAGAACACATTCAATTATTTGAGATCTTTGGCTTTCTATCAATAGTTAAACACACACACATGCTTTTTTTAAAAAATAAATTTATTTACTTATTTATTTTTGGCTGTGTTGGGTCTTCGTTGCTGCATGTGGGCTTTCTCTTGTTGTGGCAAGCTGGGGCTACTCTTTGTTGCGGTGCGCAGACTTCTCATTGTGGTGGCTTCTCTTGTTGTGGAGCACAGGCTCTAGGTGCATGGGCTTCAGTAGTTGTGGCACACGGGTTCAGTAGTTGTGGCTCGTGGGCTCTAGAGTGCAGGCTCAGTAGTTGTGGCACATGGGCTTAGTTGCTCCGTGGCATGTGGGATCTTCCTGGGCCAGGGCTCGAACCCGTATCCCCTGCATTGGCAGGTGGATTCTTAACCACTGCACCACCAGGGAAATCCCCCACATGTACGCTTTTGACAAGATGTTGTATATGAATTGTTAGAGAAGGAGAGAGAGAGACCCTTTGTGTCATTTCCAAATTCCCCTTTTTAGGGAATGTTCCTTTCATGCCACAAGTGAAAAGAGAGATAAGAGTCTTAGTGACACTTTGTGCTAGTGTAAGTATACAGTAGGAGCATAAAACTACTTTACATATCTTCCCTTTTTTTTTCCCCTAAAATAGTTTGTGAATTTAATCTATACCTTATCTTCCCCCACTTCCCCATAAAGTACAGCCCATTGCTAGGAATAAAATTTTAAAAATAAAAAGATGTATCTTAAAAACATTTTAAAAGATGAAAGCAGGTATTTGTCCTCTGTTCTAATCTTGAACACCAAGTTGAATATTGTGACTCAGATCTTTTTGGTTCTTCTTTCTTTATAGGTTGTCCGTTCTCCTTTAAACTATAATAGACATCTCCAATGTGTGCGGTCTTTTTCTCCTTAGTGTGTGTGTGTGTATATATATATATATATATATATATATATATATGGATCTCAAAGAAATCTTTTTAATCCATTTCCACAATACAGTCTTTGTAGATAATAACCATTCTGATGGCAACACGGTGTCTTTTATCTTCAAGAATTCTCAAATGAAGTAAAAATAACCTCATTCATTGAAAAATGTTTTATACAAGTTTAACTTATTTTTAGATTTTTGCACTCTAGAAAATATTTTCATATAAACAGGTACAAAGAGAAAAAGTATTTTGAACACACTGAAAGGGAAAATTAAACTATTATCTATAAAATTAAATAATTTTTAAAAAGGAGGCTACAAAATGGTATAATTTATTATTTGAAATAATGCCATCTAAGAATGTTATCATAATTTTATTCACCTTATAACCACTATATAGTAATTATTATGATTTTATAAAAGCACAAATGAAATAATTGGGAAATATAAAAAACAAAATGAAGTTACATTTAGTATTCTACAAGTGAAATATATGGATGTAAGTGAATGGAATACAATGTTTTTTTTTTATTGCTCTGCTAATGTAGTGATTTTTCAAAATGTTTATGTGTAGTGAACTGATGATTTCCTGAAAAAATAAAAATATACAAAACAGCATATGCTTTGGTCTGAATGTTTGTTCTCCCAAAATTTATATGTTGAAATCCTAACCCCCAAAGTTAATATTATTAGGAGATGGGGCCTTTGGGAGGTGATTAGGTCGTGAGGGCAGACCCCTCATTAATGAGATCAATGTGTTTTCAAAAGAGGCTCCAGAGAGATCCCTTTCCCTTTCCGATATATGAAGACACAGCAAGAGCTTGGCAGTCTGCACCTCAAAGGGGGCCCTCCCCAGACTGTGACAGTGCCTTGATCTTGAACTTTCAGCCTCCAGAACTGTGAGAAGTTAATTTCTATTTTTTGTAAGCTACACAGTCTGTGGTGTTCTATAGCATCCTGAATGGACTAAGACAGCATTTATGTTAATTATTTTTGTATCCTCCATCTCAAGTTATTTTTATAAGGCTATCATCATTAGATATCATTTACTTTTGTAAACATTTCATATATTCATGTAATCTTTACAAAATTTACTCACTAAATAAATGAAGAAAAGTATACAGAAGAATTATCTATAATTTTATAATCTCCATAGTCAAACATAACTGATAAAACTAGGTATATATTTTTTGTTAGTTGCACTGTGTGTCTGTTTCTTATTTTGACACCTGTGAAGCCATGCTAAATTTAGTATTAAATAGCTATTGTTTTTCGTTCTTTCCTCTCAGTGTTATCTGATAAAAAATCTTCATGTCATTCAAATTATTTATAGGTATTTTCACTGATCTTTTATAGTCTATCCGGTGACATGGCCATATTTCAATTAATTATTCAATGATTATCAAATGTTTATCATACTTCTCATTTTGACTCCTATAACTAGCATTATGATGATCTTTATTTATTCATAAATAATTTTCTATGTTTTCTATAATATTGTAATAAATTCAAGTTGTTTCTCAGAAGAAGAATGGCAGAAACAAAATGGATGTAGATTTTTAAAATTCATCATAAATATTGTGATTTTTTACGAAATATTTTCATTGCCAGAAGTGATAAATAAGAGCATCCTTCTGCTCTACCTTTGTCAGTATTGGTTATTCTCATTCATTTATTTTATTATTGTGGTTGTTGTTAATCAGATAGATATAAATACCATCATTAATAGCTATTTTGCACCTTCTTCATTAGTTTCTCAGTCCTGTCAGTCAGTTGCCCTTTCTTCTCCTTTGGCATGTCTACTTGCAAAAGAGTTGAAGATTTTTATTATTGATATAGTTCAAAGTTTAATCTTATGAATAGACTATTTTTCCTTTATCTGTGTTATAATATTTACACCGATCTTGGACTCTGAACCAGCTCACCAAACTTCCTGATAAATCTACACCATAAGAAAAGTATAACTGATTTTCAATTAATAAGGAACCGATCACACTGCATTTTGATATTCTATGTTGATCACTTTCTGTTTTCCCACTTGCTATCTTCTTATAACTGAGTAGAAAATTAAAAAGGAAAGTTTTTCATTATATCCATAAATACATAAAGTGGAAGAAGGAACATATTTATCAGCAGAACTAATAAAAGCATTTAAAAGTGAGAGACAAGAGGAAAATAAAAAAGAGGTGATGACTGCTTCTCACCTTGGCTTTGGGAAAAGTTTTATAACTGGTTCCTGGAGTCTGTACTACCAGTCTCTCCATCCCATCTCTATCCTCCATCCTGGTCGACACCATTGCCAGTCTATTTTATAGTCACTTACAAGCCTCTGAACACTGAACACGTACAAAGATGATTACAGCTGTTATTTAAGGAGATTAGAGTACAAACTATTGATACCTAGGGCCCTCCATCATCTAACTGATCCCCACATGGATTTTTATTCTTGTGTCTGTTTTCTCTACTAAGTGGACACTGTACAAAATAGGCTCATGCCTTCTCATGGCTACACTCTTCTCTCTGCCAGGTGTATGTCTTGTTCAGGTTTTTCCCCTGGCCTTCTGATGTGCTCTCCTTCCATATTTATGTACAAACCATTCTTGTTCTTGAAAATCCAGCATGAAACCCTATCATGGTCTTCCTATCCACTTACCTTTATTGAATGCAATCTTCCCTTTACTTTTGGTTTAATAGCACCTCAGATATATTCATCCCAATTTGTAAAACAAGAAGTAAGTCATAAATTGCTAAGAAGCTCATCAGCTCTGGGGGTACCTCAGGCCTAATAACCAGGTTACCAGATTCCTCATGGGAGAAGTCATGGCTGATATTTCTTCTTCCCACTATGGCACCAGGGGTGGAGAAGAAAGACAAACTCTTAGGCACAAAATGGTGAGGAACCCACATGGGATCTCCTGAAACTGTATTAATTGTGCAAGATGTTTTCTCACTTCAGAATGTAAAAATTGAAGTTAAAAAAGAGAAACTGATTCAAGAAGCACTAGTTAAACCTCTACTATGTTCCAAACAGGTTGTTAGGCTCTGATTACACAGTAGAGAGCAAAGATCGTATATACATTAGGGAGAATATATATAAACAAGATAGTCACAGGACTGTTTTTGATAATGATATGTGATCCAGAGGAAATGAAACAATGTGGTGTGATAGTGACTGATATTATATAGTTAGGGACGATTTCAATGAGGAAGTGGCTGTTGAGCTAAGACACACATGACAAGAAGACTACAGCGAGGGGAAGGTCCGAGATTGCGGCAGGGTAGAGATAGTGTTCCCAGCAGAAGACAGTATAAGTTATAAAGGCCTTGAGGTGAGAGCATGCTTGGTAATGAAGGGTAAGAAAGGAGGGCAGTGTGGATGAATATGCATGAGCATGGGTTGGGTTCCAGAAGGTATGTAAGAGGTAGGCAGAAACTGGATATTATAAAGTATTTGTGGCTATGAGAGAAATAAATTTTGTTGATATTCTAACAATAATGAGAAGCCACTAGAGCATTAAACAACAGCGTACTGTGACTATTCTTTTTCTTTTTTTAAGTAATTTTTTCTCCTCCGATTCTTATTTTCCAGCTTTCCCAGCACAGGCACTTTGTGACTGTAGATGTGACTCATCATAATATTTCTCCCTCCCTCCCTCTCTCCCTCTCTCCTTCCCTCTCTCCAACCACCACCCCCAATCCCTCCATCACTTTTTAAAAAATTTTAACAGGGTTGCATAGCTGACTCTGGGTTGGAAATTAGCATGAAATGGGATTTTTAAGGAGTGCTCTTGGTATCTACACCTTTGGAATAGAGGAGAAGGAAGGAAGATTGGGCAGAGGAAAATGTTGAACAGTAGTGCCATTCTCAAAAAAAGCATCATGCGTCATTTGACTCCATGGGAGCTCTGAAAATGGGATGGCCCTATCAGCAGCTTTTCCTGCAACTGGGAAAATAAATTTGGGGTGGCATACTACATCGTTAACTCCATTGACTTAATCCTTGTATATTTCTCACGTGTGACAGCTGCTCCTCAAATTAGCTATCAAACCACCTCTGATTCTCCATGAGATAGGCAGATAATAACTCACCAAAGACATTCACACTTCTAATGCAAGGAACCTGTGAATATGTTAATTTACATGGGAAAATGGACTTTTCAAATGTAATTGAATTGAGGATCTTGAGCTGGAGAGATGATCCTGATGAATACAATGTATTACACATGTCCTTATAAGTAAAGGAAGGAAGTAGGAGATTCAGGATCAGAAAAGGAGCTGTAACCACAGAAGTAAGGGCAAGAATGATGCCACTGCTGGCTTTCAAGATGGAAGGGGGCTGTGAGCCAAGGAATATAGTCAATCTCTAGAAACTGAAAAAGGCAACCAAATGGATTTTTCCCCAGAGGCTGTATAAAGGAATGCAGCCCAGTCAACACCTTGATTTTAGTTCCCTGAGATCCATTTTGGACTTCTGAATTTTAAGATGATACAGTTGTATTGTTTTTTTGTGTTTTGTTTTGTTTTGTTTTGTTTTGTTTTGTTTTTTTGCGGTACGCAGGCCTCTCACTGTTGTGGCCTCTCCCGTTGCGGAGCACAGGCTCCGGACGCGCAGGCTCAGCGGCCATGGCTCACAGGCCCAGCCGCTCCGCGGCATGTGGGATCTTCCCGAACCGGGGCACGAACCCGTGTCCCCTGCATCGGCAGGCGGACTCTCAACCACTGCGCCACCAGGGAAGCCCAGTTGTATTGTTTTAAGCCACTAACTTTGTGGTGATTTTTTACAATCCCAATAGGCAACTAATATACTCCTCAAGCCCAACTTTTCAACTGTAGAGCCTTTCTTTCCATCATCCCTAATCTCTATTCATTCTTCTCATTATGGATTCTCTGAGTTTCAGTCTAAATCAACCCTGTTTACTCATTTGAACAAGCTATCCAACTTTGTTCTTGGGCCTTTGAAAAACAGATGAAGAGAGGATAAGCTGTTTGGTGGGAGATGTATCGAAATCTCACAACATTCATGCAGTTAGCTCACATGTGTGAACTTCATCCATCATGTATATTGTGGGGAAAAATTAAGTTAGTGAAAGAGTTACTTAATACATTGATTCATTCAAGATAAATTCATTATGGTTTACTGTGTTTTACTATGTTTTACAGTATTTTACTGTTAGCTCTATACAGGCAATGAGGATATAATACTAAGGCAAAATGAGACACAGTTACAGCCTTAGTATTATAGGAGAAGCGAAGAATCATTCCAATAAACGTTATATTACAAGAATAATAAATATTACAGGTAGAAGTAGATCATGCTATGAATATCAGTAATAAGCGATTTGTCAGAAAGGACAACTTGGAAGAGGAAGTGAGGACTGAATAAAGATCTGAAGGAAAATGAGGAGTTAGACAGGTAATGAGAAATAAAAGAATTTTCCAGGGAGGGGGCATGTTAAGGATTCTGACTTTTATTCTGATGCTGCTAGGAAAATATTGATATCTTTTAAATAGGGAAAGGAGCATAATTTACATGAGTTTTGAGAAGCTCATTTTAGTTTAGCTGGAAGGGTCAGGATAATAAGAGGAGGCTAATTAGAAGAGAACCTTAAAATTTAAAAAGTACATTATCATAGTTGTACCAGGGTAGTGTTGATGTTAGGGAAGGTAGGAGGAAGCTGACAGGTTAAATACATATTTACAAGATTTGGTGGCAGAGAGAGGGTAACCAGCACTATATTTACTCAGTTTGCTCTTTTAAATTCCCTCTCCTGTCTTTGCCACTCTCCTCTTGTTCCACAGGTCAGCCCTAGTGGTTCCCTAGTCTTTGGCTTTTGATTGGGTCTAGCTAATAGTGAGAATCGACAGAAAAACAATGGATGTAAGACAGTGAGGTAAAGCTACAATAAGTCTCCTACATGGGAACCTTCAAGTTTAGAACTTTCAAAGTTGCAAGCATGCGTTTGCATGTCTGGTCACATTAGTTCACATGTCTGGCGTACATTGTCATGTGCATGCATCCTCTACAAGTGGTTGTGCTTTTGTGTACTTTACAGTACTGTACAGAGTACAGTAGTACAGTATCTTTATTTCAAGCCCAGCATGTCTGGAAGCAAGTGTGAAAGGAGCGGTGATGTAGCTGGTACTGCTAAGAAGCGCCAAGCAATAACAATGGAAACAAAAGTGAAAGTAATTGAGAGAATGGAGCAAGGTGAAAAGATGGTAGATGTCGCTCATTCTTATAACATGAATTGTTCAACCATCGGTACAATTCTAAAGAACAAGGACAAGCTCATGGAACATGTGAACTCGGCTGTGCCAGTGATGTTGACAGTAATATCAAAGAAGTGTGGAAAAGTGATGCAGGAGATGGAGGTGGTTATTCTCTCTGCCCAACTGAAGTTTCAGTGTCCTGTGACACAGAAATATGTCTGTTTCATCTTTGTGCTTATCTTTCAACAGTATATGTTTGCTTTATTTATATTACTTATGGCATAGAGGTAATCCCCTAACACCATGTCTAACATAAACTAGTTGCTATGTGTCGTCTGAGTAGATGAATTCTGTATTATATGTGGGTTTTAATTATCCACAATACAAGTGAACATGGAAGACACAGAGAAAGCATTCCAAATAACACCCAACAGACTTAGCAACAACTTTCAAAGTGCCTTTTGTGTCCTGCTGGAGAACATTAGCTGGCTTTTCTGCCTACACTGCCATTCCAGTCGGAACATCTCATAAAGTCATGGAGACCTAGTCCAAGTTTTTAGTCCTCTGCTGAAAGTTGTCTTTAAAGTTTAAACCCCCTAATTTCACATTAAGAAATTAAATAACAGAGCCTTGGAAATAAGGTCCACAGATACGCAGCGAGTTGCTAGACCAGGCAACATTATGAATGTGGATATCTGTACACCTATTCTAGGGCATTATTTTCCATTTTCCACTTGGATTTCTTCTGATCTTTTTTGTTTCTTTTTTAGTTATATAATATAACTAATAATTGTTTATTCTTTTTAGAAAATGAAAAGACAGAAAAACATACCAAAAACCCCCCCCAAAACCCTTAAATGCACTAATAAAGTTAACACATTACATGAGACAGAATAATGGATCCCCAAAGGTGTTCATGTTCTAATCCTAGGAACCTTTGTTTATGTTACTTATATGGCAAAAGTGACTTTGAAGATGATTAGAGTTAAGGACTGTGAGATGAAGAGACTGTCCAGTTATCAGGGTGGACTCCATATAATAAGGAGGATCCTTTAAAGTGAATGAAGGATGCAGAAGAGGAAGTGAGAGTCTGAGAGGGATTTGAAGATGATATACTCCTGTATTTGAAGATCTCCTCCCTCTTCCATTGACCAAGGAATGCCATATGGCCTTTAGAAGCTGAAGAAGGGAAGGAAACAAATTCTCCCTGGAGCCTTCAGGAGAATGGCAGACACGCTGACACCTTGATTTCAGCCCATTTCAGACCAATCCCCAGAACTGTAAGATAATAAATTTGTGTTGGTTTAAGCCACTAAATGTGTGGTCATTTGTTATGGCAGTAATAGAACACCCATGCAGTTGTCCAGCATTTTAATCTAATTACAGCAGTCCTTAAAAGTGAGAACATTTCCTGGCTGCAGAGAAACAGAGACCTGTATTGGGAAGTACAAAAAGCTACTGTTTAATATCTTGGTGTATACGTCTCTAATTTTTTTTTAACTACAAAAACATTTTCAGAATTAGAAATATGTGTTAATTATTCTTTTGTAAAAAATATTCATTGATATACATCATTTATGTAACTGTTATTTTCCTAATTTGTCATTTTAGTTGAATTTCATTCTACTTCTAGATGTATACATATTTTAATTATCTGTACAAACAAATGGATAATATTAAAATAATTTATTGACTTTCCAAAAAGTTTATAACAAAATATCCTGGCTATTTTTTAAAAGAATTTATATTCTGCTCCATCAATATAACTTTGCATAATTTAGACATTATTGTATTATTTATAATTATTTATCTTTGGCATACCTTTTGATATCTGGAAATGCAACATTTAGCCTTCTAGTTCTTTTTTTATTCAGATTTTTTTCTGTTCTCATATCTTTATAAATGCATACACATAAAAAAATATTATGTAACAGCAATAAAATCTCCAAAGGATTTTTTAGGATTAAAAAAATAATTTAGAGAATTGTCATTTTAACAACAAGGCTTTTTCTTATTCATTAACTGGGAATATTTCTTCATTTATTTGTCTTCTTTTATATCTCTCAGTAATACTTTATGCTTCTTTTTTTAGAAAGGATTTGCACGTTCCTTATTGAATTTTTCCAGGATACATTTTATTTTTAGACCTATTATGAATGGTAAATTTTATCCTCCCAGTTATTGTGCTTATGTGAATATAAGAAACGTAATGATTGTTAGCAACTCCCAAGCTGAAATCGTTTATTCTAAAAGTATTCAGCTGAGCATGTGGATTTTAATCATTATTCCAAATCTTTAAGTAAATATGCTTATATATTTTGCTTAGGCACATGCAAGTAAATATTTCCAAAATTGTTCCTTTCAGTGACAGTAAGAGCAAAAGGTAATGCTGTCTTGTGATATTTGTCAGATAGTTATTGTTTGTATGGAACACAGTTATAGTCAGTGAACAGTAAAGGTTTGTAGTATGACTGAATGTTTTCACCAGTAATTACCAAGGTTACTTTGTATGTTTTGGTAGTAAATATCATTTCTAAATTAAAGCAAAAGTACATTTTGAATGCTAGACTAAATGCAGAGGCAAATGTTGTCTTATATACTGTAATTTTGATTTGCATCAACATTTTTTTGTCTGTTGATTCATTTGTCAGTACTATAATATGAGGTTCAATCAAGCTTAATGCTTGTAGAAGTCACAGAAACTAAAGTTAAGCAATAACCTTGGGTCTAAATCTGAAGAGTCATAAATAGAACTGAATTTATTGCCACACCAGTAATACTAGTATTTTATACTAAAAATGATAGCAGTCTCCTCTAGCTGACTTGTATAACAGTGCAATATGAAAAGATAGAATTTTTATGAAAGTAGTTTTTTTTCATGGTCAGCACAGAGATCTTACAATATGCTACTAATCTAATTGTTATCTTTACTTGTTACAACAAGGTATTAAGTGGAAATATATAATTCACACCCACTGACATGTACATATATTGTTTCATCCATAAGAAGATTGTCACAGTTTCACATATATGAGTTACATATATAGTTCTAGCCAGCTTCTCTCACTACTTTTCATGAAATCCAGGTTTTAAATACTATTGCATATTACAGTCATATATTCAGTACCATAATATAGCATTTATCTACCATCCATGATGCTCTCTATTTATTTATTCAAACACATTATTATTGACCAATTTGGGGTTTGAGAACAACATGATGAGCAAAAGAAGATGCTGCTCTTTCCTCAAGGTGTTGGCAACCAAGATTCTTAGCTTAAAATTAAGCGGCAGGTTGGCACCATTAAGAAAGACAGGAGGAGAAACATATGCTTCAAACTTTGGGGGAATTCTTTACATTTTAAATATAGATAGCCTGTTTTTTATATGCATCTTCTTATTTAATAGAAAAATACATGTATATGAATAAAAATATAGACTAAATACAATTTCACTTTTATAGCCTGTGAGAATCTGTTAAGAATTTTAATGGAGCAGGAAAAATATTTTGTTTTGCTTTAAGTGTAATTTTTTAGGCATTGGGATTATCATGATAAGCAAACATGAACAATGCACATTTAGGTGATTACATTGACATGATATTTCCATTTTTCAATGACCATGAAGAGAAAATTCTTATTATGTGCTGACAACTCCTTTTTAACTCCTGAACTGATGGCCTCACCCTCTTGGTGGCCTTAAGGAAGAGAAAAAGGGATTTATTTATAGTAGTAGCTGGTCATGGTTGTTACCATCCCAATTCAATTCCAAATTATAACTCCACTACCTTGGTTTATTTCTACAGATCAGTGACTGGGTCAATGGGAAGCAGGGAAAAACAAAAGAAAACAAAAAATAAATTAAACAAACTAAAAAACCAAACAGTCCTTAATCCCAGAAGGTCTGTAATGTATATTCTTAGATTTAAATATTCATTTCTGTCCCCAGATAATTCTTATTTTTATTCACACTTCTGACTCTATCAAGGTTTCCAACCACTAGTCCTTCTAGCAGGTTGTAGCAGCTTCCACAGTGGTCCCAAAGAGCTGCCTACATCTAAATCAAATTGAAGCTGGTATGTGTATCATCTTGTAAAACTATGCATTATAATATACAGAGTGTGTAGCTATCTTGGACTGTTAGGTTCCTGAGAAAAATTTCCTTGATGGTGGTTTTAAAACAAGTTGAGGGCTCCTCTGGTGGCACAGTGGTTAAGAATCCACCTGCCAGGGCTTCCCTGGTGGTGCAGTGGTTGAGAGTCCGCCTGCCGATGCAGGGGACACGGGTTCGTGCCCCAGTCCGGGAAGATCCCACATGCCGCGGAGCGGCTGGGCCCGTGAGCCATGGCCACTGAGCCTGCGCGTCCGGAGCCTGTGCTCCACAACGGGAGAGGCCACAACAGTGAGAGGCCCGCGTACCGCAAAAAAAAAAAAAAAAAAGAATCCACCTGCCAATGCAGGGAATGCAGGTTCAAGCCCTGGTATGGGAAGATCCCACATGTCACGTAGCAACTAAGCCCATGTGCCACAACTACTTAGTCTGCACTCTAGAGCCTGTGAGCCACAACTACTGAGCCCATGTGCTGCAGCTACTGAAGCCCACGTATCTAGAGCCCGTGCTCCGCAACAAGAGAAACTGCCGAAATGAGAAGCCCGCGCACTGCAACTAAGAGTAGCCCCTTTTCGCCACAACTAGAGAAAGCCCACGTGCAGCAACAAAGACCCAAAGCAGCCAAAAATAAAAATTTTTTAAATAAATAAATAACATAAAACTTACTTTTAAATGTATGCAAACAGTATTATGCTTCTGTGAGCATTTTTCCAAGAGCCAAATGTTTACTGTCTGTTAGGATTTATGGACACAAGTTGGTATTGAAATAACACTTGGTCTATTTTTTTCTTCTATCTTTCTACTCTTAATTCGGTTTGTATGAGTGTATATGTGCATGCTAGTGTGTGATGGGCTCTTTACAGTCAGTTATATTTACTTATTAAAAATGTATGTTCAATGATACTTCTAAAATATGGTGAATTTTGCTTTTTACAGTCCTCATACATTATGCATTTCTTTCATTGTTGCACAAATATTTTAGATATAAAGTAGAATCTAGAGAGAATCATGGCACATTTTGCTAGGTGTATTAGACATCTATCTTCAGCTTATTTTCAGATTTTCTCATTCATCTGCTCTCTGTCTCTGTCTCTCTCTCTCTCAGCACTCTGCACTCAAAACTGCACCTATGCTCCCTGATTAAAACTTCAGTGCATGGGATTTGGCCTCCTGAAAGGCTGCTGAATGGTTAGAGGCAGTAACCTAGAAGAGAACAAATTTTAGCATCTGTGGCATGAAACCCTCATGCAGTAGAAAGGAGAGAGAGCTCTCTAAGGTCCGTTTTCTAAGGGCATTAATCCTGTTCATGAGGACTTCACCCTCATGACCTAATTACCTCCCAGAGGTCCCACCTCCTAATACCATCACATTGGGGACTGGCATTTCAACATATAAAATTTCAGTTCATTGTGCCAAGCTAAGAGTCCATAGATTACATGGCCCCCATAAGCCTTACACTAACAGCATGTATGGTGATGTTTTGGGTCTTCGAAATGTTTGGTTACTTCCCTTTCCCTGATGTATGGTTTTCCTGGAAAGGAACAGAAGTCTCTTGGGAAGACTGGGGAAAATGTTATTTAAGCTTGCTCCAGTTTCTTTTGGAGGTCTGGCCTCTCCTTTGAAAATTGATAAAGGGATCATGACTTTATTGGGATTTATATCTCTCAGCCTCCTTATCATCCCAACTTGAATTCTTTTGACTGTATAGATTAAGCAGCACCCTTTTTGTATGCCTATCTATTTTGCCCCTATAAATGTGGTTTTGTATCCGTTTCTCTGGCACTCTGTGGATCTGGTCCTTCTGGCTGCCTTTCAGACCTTCTTGCACATTACAATAAGTTCACAACCTGGCTTCTGACAAGTGGTTGAGAGAAGATAGCTGGCCTCTGTTTATTTTCAGTATTTCATCATCCCTATTAGCATAAATCATAGAAGTTCTATAATAACAATTACTATTCTCATCCTTGGTTTACAGAGGAATCCACCTTTGAGCTTCTCAATGATGCCAGCTACTCTCTCTAGTCTATTCCTTATCACATTGGTGAAGTGCCTTCTACGACCTTAATTCGTTCATCTGACGGGATTCCTCACCTTATATAGCATATGTCTTTAGCATATCCATTTCTCTGACTTTTTTTTTTTTAAACTGTCACAGCATTTCTGGGCAATCACTTTCTGTAAGGGAACAAGAATCATTCTGGGAGCATTTTTAGTACCATCTTTCAGGGTCCTTGCCAGGGTGTTAAAACCTATTTCATGAGGAAATCCTTCTATATTGATAACTCTCTTTTAACCGGAACAATTAGGATCTAGTCCCATAGGTATTTTCCAGTCTCCAGGTAGCACATCTTGGATGGCCCTGAGGCATCAACAGGTCCTGCAGAAACAGAGCATCCCTGCCTGGGTTAGGTTGAGACTTAAGCTTAGTCATTTATCTTGTGGTCAAGAAGGATGGCAGGGTTTATCCTAAGGGAGTATATGCCATTTTGTAAGGCAGAATGTGCTTCATCATCTTCAAACAAAGGAAAAAAGGTAGAGGCTTCAACAGTTATGGCTAAATTACATTTACAGATCCAGAAGGTCCTGGGAAACTGGATTTAAGATCTTTGAGTGTGTTGATTGCATTGAATTGCATATCCCTTTCCCAAGACTCAGAGCTTCAGTTCTTCCTACTCAGCCCTCTGACTTTGGCAGAGTAGGCCTGCTATGATTGAGAATACAGCCTTCTCTGGACCTATACTAATCTTATAATTAATTTTTATACCTGATTCTCAACTTTTCTGAGACTCTGGTTACAGGAAAGAGTATATTTGTACACAACCAACAGAGACTTCTGGATTTCACACTTTGTCCTTTTGTTGATTTTTATCATCAGCTTCTCATTGCCCTTCTCCAATTAGTTGATTGCCCCCAGAAATTTTCTTCCAAATCCATAGCCCTTATGATTACTGTTTTCCTTCTACCTCTAAGAGTACCAGTATACCAGTGTACCTACCACTGCATTCCATTATACTGGTGTCTCATTTTAACTTTGGTGATTGCTTTGACAGGTTTACTGTTCCCACATTTCAGGGACTAACAGTGTTCCTTCTACTCACCAGCAATGATTAGGGGTCCTCATTGCCAGCCAGTGAACCAGTGAGCCATGTTCAGAGTATCACTTTAGACTCTGCTTCCTGGAACCATCTGCCAATATAAAAACAGGCTCTGAGATGAATATTTGTATACAAAAACTTTATTGGTGATTGGTCTTAGCATCAACATCTGTAGTGGAGTGAAGGATTGTGTGGAAAGAAAAGTTTAATTGTGATGCCATTGCAAAAAAGGACCTCATCTGAGCCTATAGTGAGTTCTCAATCTGAGATGACCCTTCAGTGTTATCCAAAATTGAGGAAAGCTTTCCGGGCCTTTATATGCTTGTATTAATTAATCATTTGACAAGAGTTGCCTTTAGGAAAGAGGCATGGACTTGAGTGATGTGACTCTATTTACATTTACTCCCGTTTCTCTCAGGATGGCCTGCTTTTAAATACTCTATTACCTAGAAAAACAGTATTTAAGAACTAAATTTCTGATGAGTTCCTATGTCAAGTCAAAGTAGGTTCATTTTATTTTTTAAACAATGTAAACTTAGCTCTATCCATCACTATATAGAATGTAAAAGGAAATAAAAGTGTATGAGAACATAGATAAGTACATTCACACAGACTCATAAATACAAATACATACAGAGTGAGTTTACCTTAAATTTCACATGTAGCAAATGCTTTCAAATTTATTGGGGTCAGAGAGAAGAGTGAGAAACTTCAATCTGTGTCAGCAACATTTCTGATACTGGAATTATTTCAGCCACAATATTTTAAAAACTTGCAAAGACTTGTTTCATGTATTGGAACACAAGGAAGATATTTAATTATTTGAGAATAACAAATCATATATCACTTCACTGGTAAATTTAAGAATAATATCTATAAAATTGATTGTCATATCTCCCTTTTGCCTTTTCAAACAGAAAACTTATCTCTAAATATGCTATTTAGGAGAGGTATCCACATTTCCTTTAATTGTTGTAGGAATGTTTATATGTTTCTGATTTCTCTGATGCTGGTGCCAGATTAGGTTTTACCTAATTTTAAAAGTAGTTGAAAGAATGTCCACTTCTTTCCAAGACAGAGTGGACTGTATTTGCTCTCCTATCTGAAAAAATTAAAACACATGCAAAACACATGAAACAACCCTTCTCAAGAAATTGGGTATCAGACTGTGAAGGACAGTGATCCCTGAGATACAAGAGATGATCTAGGTAAGCTCTATAATTGTCCCAACTTACTGCATTGAGAGAGTTTCTAGGCCATGGAAAAGGGAGGGGAAATTCATGCAGAGCTTAATGGACTCCCTGAGTTGAGGAGGCATAATTGTGAGTACAGAGAGATCAAGGAAGCTAGAGTTGGCAGGACTATTAAAAAGGAAAGGGCTACATAAAACGAGAGCTCTGGATCATATGGTAATTCTAGTTTTTTAAGGAACCTCCATTCTGTTCTCCATAGTGGCTGCACCAATTTACATTTTCACCAACAGTGAGGGAGGGTTCCTTTTCCTCCATACCCCCTCCAGCATTTATTATTTGTAGACTTTTTGATGATGGCAGTTCTGACCAATGTGAGGTGATATACCTCATTGTATTGATAGTTTTGATTTGCATTTCTCTAATAATTAGCTATGTGGAGCATCTTTTCATGTGCCTGTTGGTCATCTGTATGCCTTCTTTGGAAATGTCTATTTAGGTCTTTTGCCCATTTTTTTTATTGGGTTCTTTGCTTTTTGATATTGAGCTGCATGAGCTGTTGGTAAATTTTGGAGACTAATCGGTAAATTTTGGAGACTAATCCCTTGTCGGTTACATCATTTGCAAATATTTTCTCCCATTCTCTGGGTTGTCTTTTTGTTTTGTTCATGGTTTCCTTTGCTGTGCAAAAGGTTTTAAATTTAATTATGTTCTATTTGTTTATTTTTGCTTTTGTTTCATTACTCTAGGACACGGATCCAAAAAATTGCTGCAATTTATGTCAAAGAGTGTTCTGCCTATGTTTTCCTTTGGGAGTTTTAGAGTATTCGGTCTTACATTTAGACCTTTAATCCATTTTGAGTTCATTTTTGTATATGGTGTTAGAGAATGTTCTAATTTCATTCTTTTACGTGTAGCTGTCTAGTTTTCCCAGCACCACTTATTGAAGAGACTGTCTTTTCTCCATTGTATATTCTTGCCTCGTTTGTCATAGAATAATTGACCAAAAGTGCATAGATTTATTTCTGGGCTTTGTATCCTGTTGCATTTATCTATGTGTCTGTTTTTGTGCCAGTTTTGATTACTGTACCTTTGTAGTATAGTCTGAAGTCGGGGAGCGTGATTCCTTTAGCTCCATTCTTCTTTCTCAAGATCTGAGAAATCTTTGTTTGGCTATTTGGGGTCTTTTATGTTTCCATACAAATTTAAATTTTTTTGGTTCCAGTTCTGTGAAAAATGCCATTGGTAATTTGATAGGGATTGCATTTTATGATCTTTGTCTACTTGATTGAGAGAAGATTTTGTAAAACATATATCTGATAAAGCACTTATTTCCAGAACATATAAAAGAATTTCAAAATTCAGTAATAAGGAAACAAATCAGGTAAAAAAAAAAAGGGGGTAAAATATTTGAACACTTTACCAAATATATGTAGATAGCACATAAGCACCTGAAAAGATGCTTAACATCATTCATTAGGAAAATAAAACTTAAAATCATAATGAGACAAACCCATCAAAATGACTGAAAGTAAACCTGACTGCACTTGGTGCTGGTGAGGTTGTAGAGAATCTGGAACTCTCATACACTACTAGTGGGAATGTAAAGTAGTGGGACCACTTTAGAAAACATCTTGGTAGTTTCTTAAAAAGTAAAACATATATCTATCATATGATCCAGCCCTTCCACTCCTAGGTATTTACCTAAAAGAAATTAAAGAAGATGTCTCTACAAAAACTAGTACAAGAATGATCATAGCTTTATTTGTAACAGCCAAAAATTGAAAACAGCCCAAAGTGTCTATTAATAGGTGAACAGACTGAATATGTTTGGTATATCTATTCAATACTCAGCAATAAAAAGAATGGACTCTTGATACATGCTCCAGTATGGGTGGATCTTGAAATAAGTATTCCAGTTGAAGAAGCCAGACCAATAAGTTCATACACAGGATTGCTCTATTTATATACAATTCTAGAGAGTTGGAAACCAATATACCATGATGGAAAACACATGAGTGGGAGGGATGACAGAGATGTGAGTGAGCTGAGGTGAGAGGGAGGAATTACAAAGAGCCATCAGCAAACTTTTGGAGTGATGGAAATGTTCATTATCTGGATTTGTTGATGGTTTCATGAGCAAAACTTATTGTATTCCTTAAATGTGTACATCTTATTACATATCAATTATACCTCAAAAACATGTTACAAATAAAAAAGGAAGATGCACATGAAAACAAAATTGAGCAAAACCTATTTTCTAGAAAAAAAGTAATTGTAGTTACAATGAAGACAATTTAATTATCAGTTAATCACATAGACACACACTTTGGTACAGGTTTATAATAGGAAGTGCAAATACTGTTAAATTGCTATCTTCTGGTTTTTTTCCAGCTTTTTTGAGGTAAAATTGACAAAATTGTATACATTTAAAGTGTACAATATGATGATTTGATATATGTACACATTGTGAAATGATTACCACAATTCTATCTTCTGTCTTCATAGATCAAAGGAAACTGAAGGCAGAAGAAAATTAGGGTGATGCAACCAGAGAAATTAAAAAATAAATAAATAAAAATAAAACAAGCTTAATTTTAAGTGCTTTTCCCTTTGTTCTTCCCAGTCATATTGAGAAGGGAAATGGTCTTCCTCTTTTCATTATTATAAGTTCTTTCTGTATGTTTGCTGTTTGTCAGGTTTTTTTAAATCATTTTTACCAAAAGTTTTCCTAAGGAAATTGCAACAGAAAACAACAACAATAACAACAACATAAAAAACGCTTTTTACTGTGATGTTTACTTGAGGCCTTTAAGCTCTGGTTCACCAATAAATGGGAGCACTTTCCTGAGGCAGAAAATAGAATAACAGGAAAAATTGTTTCTGAATGAATAATAAGATGAAAGGAAATATATATATCTAAAATTCACCTTGAACAAGTATAAACTGGAAATACCAGATTTGTGTTTCTCTTATGCTAATTGACATCTTTGTCTTGATATCTGTAAATATCTACATCTGCAGCATCAACATATACAAACTTGATCTCATTCTTTTCCCTCCATTAATATCTTTATTCACTTAAGCAACTAATGAAGTAATATTTAGCTCATTTTTACTCTTCCCACTTCCTCATTGATGTAAAAATTGATTCTGTCTTTTAAACATCTCTAATGGATATATTAAACTTATAGAAAGTACTCAAAATATAACTTTATTTTCGTATTCTACTGTTCCTTTAAAATGTACTCAGTACAGGAAATTAAATTTTTCCTCTGTTATTGCATGATAACTCCTGCAGACTCCATCATTTCTCTGTTCACTTTAGATAATAAAATGTCCTATGTTCAATTTTTGCTGTAAAAGTCTTGATTCAGAAGTCATCCAGTCCTATACTGATTAACATTTTAATCTTCTATAAAGGTAAAGACATTTCCCACCTCTCTAATGAGGACTGGCTTCGAGTTGCTACTCCCATTAGACGAAAGCATATAGCAGAGGAGACCTCTTTTTCTCACTTACTTTCTCTGTCACTAGCTCACTAATATCGTTGACCTCTCCAGTGCTGGCAGATCTAGGAACAAAAAACAAAAACAAAACACACACACACAGACACACACACACACAAAAGGAAAATGGCTCTGCTGATGATACCATTTGTATTAGCTCATACATTGTTATGCATAATACCTTTCAGAAACTCTCTGATCTACAGAACAACATCTTTATACTAGTATATAACTTTTTTTCATAATCTGTTGCATCTCCAAATCTTTTCTATATGTGTCTTGAAGTTGAACTACATGAAACTACCAACAGCCTGAGTTCTTACCATACTCCCCCACTAACCAGCTATGTGATTTTAGAAAAGTTACCTAATGTATCTGTGCCTTAATTTTATCATTGTGAACAGGTTGGGAATACATTGGGAGCATATATTTGATACATAGAGTTTTGAAGAAGAGTAAATAATTGCTACTACCACTCACCTAATAATGATGATGATGGTGATGATGGTAGTAAATATTCTGTAAATAACGGTAGTGCCAGACACCATTCTAAGCATTTTATATGTCTTTAAACAAACTTCCCCAGTTATTCAATTGTCTCTCATATCCTGCTGGTTTTCACAGGTTTTATACTCTCTATGAAGTGATTTTTCTATTCTTATCTACCTGGAGAATTCCAATACATCCTTCACACCTCAACCATCTCATTCTGTGAAGCTTTGCCTGATGCCTTGTGGGGCACAGTGAGTAACCACTTTCTTGATCCCATCACATTTATTGTTTCTTCATCTTTTTTTCTCTTCACGTTGTGTTGAAGGCTACTTTGTGCTTCTCAGAGACAGAGATGTTCTTTTTCTCACCTCTGTCTTCAGTGCCTAGTTGAGTGCTTAGCACAGAATATATAATCAATAATGTTGTATTCGTAAATAATGAACTGCATTAATACATAACTGATATAAAGCCCACATTTCAGCGAATGTTGTAAACATTTTTTGAATTTAATTAATTTTTGTTGAAATCAAAAGAAAGACAAAAGAAAGGTCAATTTTATTTAACTGCTCTAAGTTATATTTGAGAAAAGTTGTTAGTTTCTATCTCTATCTCTCTCATATAGAGAGAGCTAATGACCATTCTGCATAATGGCCAAGTGTACATGTAATAGTTTTTATTCATTTTGATACGAGATTAAACTTACATGGACCAAAACTTTGTGGTGCTTTAGATGACAGTTTCATGGTCTATAGTGTTTCCATCCTCTAAAACATGTTTAGGTATTGACAAAGGAATTTCAAGAGCTGCTCAAACATTGCAGCAGGAGCGTATATTGGTTAAAAAAAAAAAATTCAGAAGTCAACTTGGAGGTATTAAAATTTTAAAATATGGGGCTTCCCTGGTGGCACAGTGGTTGAAAGTCTGCCTGCTGATGCAGGGGACATGGGTTCATGCCCTGGTCCGGGAAGATCCCACATGCCACAGAGCGGCTAGGCCCGTGAGCCATGGCCGCTGAGCCTGCGCGTCCGGAGCCTGTGCTCCGCAACGGGAGAGGCCACAACAGCGAGAGGCCCACGTACCGAAAGAAAAAAAAAAAAAAAAAAATTTAAAATGTGTTTACCCACTTCCTAGCCAATTTCATTTCTAGAATCCACACTACAGAAAGAGTTGTACTAGCACATAGCACACAAGGATATATTTGTAAATATGCTTATGAAACCATTGCTTGACAAAACTGAGACAACCTAAATGTATGTTAGATCAGAAATTGTTTTGCCAAAGACTCCTTTTTTGTTGTTTCATTTACTTATCTCACCCTAGGAAATAATAGCCTGTACAAGCTCTTACTTCAGTGACAAAAAATGTTTAGAAAATAAACCCAAGGATAAACATGCCAAGAAAAGAAAGTTTCTCAATGAGACCCTGAGTAGGATTGTTGTAATTCTCATATTCTTATGCAATTCCAGAGCAAGATCCCTGATGAGCAGGAGGCAGCCCCAAACACGTCACATTTTATTGCATAAAATAATATCAAGAGTGAAACAATCTGAAAATTCAAAGATACTACACTAAGAATTGCAGGGGTATGAGGGGAGTGTGAGGGAGGGAGAGAGAGACAAAGACAGAGAAAGAGAAAAAGAGAGCAAAAGAAAGAGTTTCCCCCCTAACATCGAAAACTCTATCCTCCATTTCTTTGTCTAATTAGTATTTATGTATCCACACTTAATATCCTTCTTCTTAAGAGAAGAACAAGGTAGAGGAGATAGTGAAGGTGAATCTAAATTCCTGGCTGAGTCCCCCAACTTGTCATTCATTATCAGCTGAGTCCATGAGGTTCAGACTGCTTTCAGATCATTCTTGGTACTGAAAAGATATATATTTTTAAAAGTCTGTAGTGGAAAAATAAACATACATAAGAAATAAAGTATTTAAGTTCTACTTAATCTCTACTCCCCATCATACAATTTTCTTACCACCTCACTTCAATCACTCTTCACTCCTAGAATGTTCTCTAGGTGTGGACTCTACTGGAATTTAGGACTTGAATCTCGACAACCAATGGCCATCAGAATAAAATTAATTCTACAATAAGTAAGCCCTCTTGTATTTATCATTTTTACTTTGTTTACTTTAACAACTATAAACGAGGGACACCATTCACTAGCAAAGAGGTATCTGGAAATAATCCATCCATGTGGAAGGCTGGATGTGAAAAAGTAAGGATGATTCAAAGAAACCTCTATTTCATAAATAATATAATTGATCTAGGAAGAGGAATATCTTTTAAGTCATTATATTTTATCACCAAAATCTATATTGTTGTAAAAATTATTGCAATCAGTGGTAATTTTGCTTTTTTTCTGGGGTGCACTCCAAATTTATGTTATTCTCACTGCTTAAGAAGTGTTAGATTAATTTAGTTACCCTTTACCTTAGTAAGCTTGACCAAAATCCACATTAAAATTAGAAAGAAATATAAATTTATAGTAGTTACTTTGGATCGTGACGTATATAGAAATCAGAACACATCTTTAAATATTCTAAGTTTTTTAAGAGCTTAGTTATTTGCAATGTAATCTGGTAAAGTCAGCTAAATTATGTCTTTCTTGAAATTTTACTTGCAAGTTTATGAATTTCATCGAGAAGAAAAACACCAAAAGAGTGAGTAAGGCATTTCATGATGTAAAAAAAAAACCCAAAATCAATTGCATAAATAGAATTGGGGAATGTATGATGTACAACAAACTGTTCTAATTTCCGCAGTTAATCTCTGATGAAATTAATATTGTCTCCAGATTTAAACCAAGTTAATATTCTGTCTGTGTTATGTTTAAAGTATAGTATTGTCTGTCCAATATAGTGAAGCTAATCTGGATGCTATATTTGGAGACAAATAATAGAAAAGAGTAGACATCACTGTAGGAGAGTTAAGTTCAAATTTCAGGTCTATCATTTGCTTACTGTGTGATAAAAAGTGATCCATAATTCTAATTCTAAAATCCCACCACATTTTCTTGAGAGCTTCACTGAGAATGACACATGCTTAAATAGTATTTGCTTGGTTATTAAACATCTAAATCCAAAATAAGTTTCTTAAAACATTCTATTGGAATTTACATCCCATTCCTCATCATTCTTCATGCATTTCCAGAATAAAACCTATGGTAAAATATACAAAATGTGAAACACATAGAGGTATGTGATGTTATAAAATAGATTAATAATTTTAAGATGTAGTATATTGGTTTGGGGTTATTTGGAATGAGTTTGTTTTCTCCTTAGGAGGAAAAAATAATGTAAGCTCCAGAAACAAAGTGAACTGGACCATCTCTGTCAATTTGACAAAAAACTATGGTGACAGACTTTAAAGATCTATTTTACTTTTAGCCAACCCTGAAATCAAAGCACTTACTTTTGATAAATCTGCTTTAAGTTTGCTGTCAGAAAGATCTAAAACTCAAAAACAATTTAGCATTTTACGTGTCCTCTTTAGTGTTTCTGATAATTCTTGCTTGCTATTTGATAAATAATACGTCAGTTTTCTCTTGAATCACCTAGAGTTAATTCTGCAGATCAGTTAGACTGAAATATTGTTTTGAGTTGTGCAATGTAATTGATTTATAAACATCTTAACATCTTCTTATGCACGTCTTTTCCTGAACATTTTGTTGTATTTAGAGTTTTGATATTTTTTGAATAATTTTATGATGATATTAAATATCATACTCTTTGTCATGTTAGAAACAGATATTTAAATACTTTATAGATTTCCCCCAAACAAGATGTTTCATCCCCTTGAGTACTTTGTTAGATATTGAGACCTCCATATTGAGAGATATGCATGTTTATGTGGGCATGTGTGTGTGTGTGTGTGTGTGTGTATTAATATAAGTGTATCATTTGTACTGTGGGTAGGGTTGGAGCTGGAGTAAGTATAATAATCCTAAATTTCTACCTTAAAAATTTCTGTTTTTCAGAAAACTGCACACGTACACACACAACAGTAAATCTATTAACTAGTGTCTGCATAGGTACAAATTTTGACATTGCATGGCTTAAAAAAATGTCATTTTAAAAGTATATCAGTAGCATACAGCATGTGTTTTTCTCTTTCTGACTTACTTCACTCTGTATGACAGACTCTAGGTCCATCCACCTCACTACAAATAACTCAATTTCATTTTATGGCTGAGTAATATTCCATTGTATATATGTGCCACATTGTCTTCATCCACACATATATATGGAATCTAAAAAAAAAAAAAAGATCATGAAGAACCTAGGGGCAGGATGGGAATAAAGACGCAGACCTGCTAGAGAATGGACTTGAGGACACGAGGAGGGGGAAAGGTAAGCTGGGACAAAGTGAGAGTAGCATTGACATATATACAGTACCAAATGTAAAATAAATAGCTAGTGGGAAGCAGCCTCATAGCACAGGGAGATCAGCTCAGTGCTTTGTGACCACCTAGAGGGGTGGGGTAGGGAGGGTGGGAGGGAGGGAGACCAAGAGGGAAGAGATATGGGGATATATGTATATGTATGGCTGATTCACTTTGTTATAAAGCAGAAACTAACACATCATTGTAAAGCAGTTATACTCCAATAAAGATGGTAAATTAAAAATATACCACTGCATCTATAGCTATATCTATATTTAACTTTTACAGTATGTTACAAATATTTTGTGATCTGTTTCTGAAAAACTACAGTCTTCGAGAGTCTTGATCAGCAGTTTCCCATCTGGTGACACGATGATGGTATCACTAATAGAAATAAATACAGGCATACCTTGTTTTATTGCAGTTTGCTCTGTTGCACCTCACGGATCCTTCATTTTTTTTACAAATTGAAAGTTGGTGGCAACCCAGTGTCGAGCAAGTCTGTTGGCACCATTTTTCCAAGAGCATTTGCTCACTTCATTTGTCTATGTCACATTTTGGTAGTTCTCATATTTCAAAACATTTTCAGTATTATTACATTTGCTATCGTGATTTGTGATCAGTGACTTTGATCAGTTACTATTGTAATTGCTTTTGGGTACCATGAACCATGCCCATATAAGAAAAAACTTAATCAATAAATGTTATGTGTGTTGTAACTGCTGCACCAACCAGTCATTCCCCTGTCTCTCTCCCTCTTCTTGGGCCTCCCTATTCCCTGAGATGCAAAAGTATTGAAATTAAACCAGTTAATAATCCTAATAATGGTCTCTAAGTGTTCAAGTAAAAGGAAGAGTCACATGTCTCTCACTTTAAATTAAAAACTAGGAAAAAAAGCAAGAGCTAGAAATGATTAATCTTAGTGAGGAAAGCAAATTGAAAGCTGAGATTGGCTGAAAGCTAAGCTTCTTGTGCCGGTTAACCAAGTTGGAAATGCAAAGGAAAAGTTCTTGAAGGAAGTTAAAAGTGCTACTCCAGTAAACACAGAAGTGATAAGAAAGTGAAACAGCCTTATTGTTGATATGGGGAAGTTTTAATCTTCTAAATAGAAGATTAAACCAGCCATAACATTCCCTTCAGCCAAAGCCTAATCCAGAGCAAGGCCCCAACTCTCTTCAGTTCTGTGAAGGCTAAGAAAGGTGAGGAAGCTGCAGAAGAAAAATTTGAAGCTAGCTGAGCTTGGTTCATGAGGTTTAAGGAAAGAAGCCATCTCCATAACATAAGAGTGCAAGGTGAAGCAGCAAGTGCTGATGCAGAAGCTACAGCAAGTTATCCAGAAGATCTAGCTGAGATTAATGAAGGTGGCTACCTAAACAAGAGTTTTTCAGTGTTCAGCCTTTTATTGGAAGAAGATGCCATCTAGGACTTTCATAGCTAGAGAGGAGAAGTCAATGCCTGGCTTCAAAGCTTCAAAGGACAGAGTGACTCTTTTTCTGTGTGTGTGTGGTATGCGGGCCTTTCACCACTGTGGCCTCTCCCGCCGCGGAGCACAGGCTCTGGACGCGCAGGCCCAGCGTCCATGGCTCATGGACCCAGCCGCTCCGTGGCATGTGGGCTCTTCGTGGAACGGGGCACGAACCCGTGTCCCCTGCATTGGCAGGTGGACTCTCAACCACTGCACCACCAGGGAAGCCCCAGACTGACTCTTTTATTAGAAGCTAATGCTTGGTGACTTTGGTGACTTTAAGTTGAAACCAATGCTCATTTACCATTCTGAAAATCCTAGGGCCCTTAAGAATTATGCTAAATCCACCCTGTCTGTGTTCTATAAATTGAACAGCAAAGCCTGGATGACAGCACATCTGTTTGCAATATGGTTTACTGAATATTTTAAGGCCACTGTAGAGACCTACTGCTCAGAAAAAAAGATTCCTTTTAGAATATTACTGCTCACTGACAATGCATCTGGTCACCCAAGAGCTCTGATGGAGATGTACAATGAGATTAATGTTGCTTTAATGCTGCTAACAGAGTATTCATTCTGCAGCCCATGGATCAAGGAGTAACTTCAACTTTCAAGTCTTGTTATTTCAGAAACAGAAAAGTATTTTGTAAGGCTGTAGCTGTCATAGATAGTAATTCCTCTGATGGATCTAAGCGAGTAAACTGAAACCCTTCTGGAATTCATGAGGATTCACCATTCTAGATGCCATTAAGAACATTCATGATTCTTGAGAAGAGGCCAAAATTTTATTTCAACCCTCATGGATGACTTTGAGGGGAGGGGTTCAAGACGTAAGTGGAGAAAGTAACAGCAAATGTGGTGGAAATAGTGAGAGAGCTAGAATTAGAACTGGAGCCTGAAGATGTGACTGAATTGCTGCAATCTCATGGTAAAACTTGAACAGATGAGGAGTTGCCTCTTTTGCATAAGCAAAGAAAGTAATTTCTTGAGATGGAATCTACTCCTGGTGAAGATGCTGTGAAGATTGTTGAAACAACAACAAAATATTCAGAATATTGCATAAACTTCATTGGTAAAGCAGAGGCAGGTTTTGAGAGGATTGACTCCAATTTCTTTTAAAAGCTCTACTGTGGGTAAAATGCTATCAAACAGCATTGGATGCTACAGAGAAATCGCTTGTGAAAGGAAGAGTCAATTGATGAGGCAAACTTTAATGTTGTCTTATTTTAATAAATTGCTATGGCCACCTCAACTTTAGCAACCAGCACCCTGATCAGTCAGCAGCCATCAACATCAAGGAAAGACCCTCCAGCAACAAAAAAAGTTACGACCCACTGAAGGCTTAGATAATGGTTAGCAATTTTTAGCAATAAAGTTTTTTTTAAATTAAGTTATGTACATTTTTTAGAAGTGATGGTATTGCACACTTAATAGACTATGGTATAATGTAAGCATAGCTTTATATACACTGGGAAACCAAACAAAAATATATGACCAGTCAACTGAACCTAGTAACCGGTCTTCTATATCAACCGAACCCGGATTGTATTTAGGGGAGCACATTTGCTAGCTGAAAAGGTCCCTAGTTTCCCTTGCAGATAAGGTTGATCATGTGGCCTAATTCTAGCCAGAGTGATGCACGAGAAAGTCATATGGTAGGGGTTAAGTAAAGCTCTTTAAAGGAACACAGTCCATTGGCATGATACTTTTTGCCTTGCATCTCTGTCCTTCATTGGTGCTATAACATAAACATGTTGGTTTCTCCCAGATGGTCACAAGGTGATGGCTTCAGTATCTAGTCCTACATTCGTGAGCCATTGAATCAACACAGCTGCTTAACTCAAGAATTCCTATTACCTGAGAAAACAAACTTCTACTTTATTAAGCCAATGGAAATTGTTGTGTTTTTTTTTATGTCATGCAAAATTCTAAATAACTTCAGAAACACAGGAAGTTGTGCATATGGTCCTAGATTTTGAGTATATTAAAAATGTTTTACAGACACAACAACACTCAAGTCCAAGAGAAGGAGTAAGAAAATTATCATAAGCCATTCTGTAGCATAAAATTACATGTTTCAAAAGTTCCACCATCAAATGTAGGTATTGAGAAAAAATTACAATAGAGAAGAAACAAGGATAAATTATACTTCATTACAGTTCTGTTTGTCTAGCCACACTTGGGACTAGCACACAAAGAATATGGTCAACACCACCAAGTTCTGCCAAATTAGAAGGTAAACTTCTAACATAATAGCACTTAATGAATGTGACAGACATTCATAGCATTGCATTTGGAATTTTACAGTATGGACAATAAAGGAAAAAAGGTTTCGTTCAACAGATTTTTTTTCAAATGATTCTAATATGCTTGGTAAGATGCTTAGAATTTGAGCTAATGTTTTTTTCCCACATTCCTTCAGAGTCATTATAAACTGTATATCACGTTAGTATAATCACAGAAAACTTTCTTTCTAAGATTTTGAAAGACCTTGTAGGACAGATAACTGGAATCTAGTCCTGCCTGTTCAAGAATTAGATGGCTGATTTGGGGCCAGTTGTTTACCCTTCCTGAGCTTTGTTTTCCTTATATTTAAAATGAGGGACTTCCCTGGTGGCGCAGTGGTTAAGAATCCGCCTGCCAATGCAGGGGATATGGATTCAATCCCTGGTCCGGGAAGATCCCACATGCCACAGAGCAACTAAGCCCATGCGCCACAACTACTGAGCCTGTGCTCTAGAGCCCGCGAGCCACAAGTACCATGCGCCTAGAGCCCATGCTCCGTAACAAGAGAAGCCACCACAATGAGAAGCCCGCGCACGTCAACGAAGAGTAGCCCCCGCTCGCCGCAACTAGAGAAAGCCCGCGCGCAGCAACGAAGACCCAATGCAGTCAAAAATAAAAATAAATTAAAAATAAATAAATAAAATTAAATGAAAATGAAAATACCAAATTCGCAAGATTGAATTAAGATGAAATGGTTTCATATATGTAATTATCAGAATGAATTTCCAAATGAATGCATAGAACAGTGAGTTAGAGGAGAGTTAATTTCTACTAAGCACTAAGAACCCCAAATACATTATTAAACCTCTTCCAAACATTTTACCAAGACCATCCCATCCTCCAAACATCTAGAATTCTGATTCATTAATATTGAAAAAGTAAACCTCAGAGGATTCCTACTAGGAAAATTATAAGAGCAAACTCTTTCATATGTAGGATCACTGATTTGTTGTCATTTCTGTTTTCTAACTTGCTCAGCTGATTTTTATAGTATCATAGACTGTGTTTTAGAAATATTTAACTAAATTAATTGCTTGGTTATGGTGGATTTTGTGATTGCTGATAATTAGGGTATGCAGTTGTTTGTCTCCTCTTTTTCCTTTCCTTCTCCTCCTATTCCTCTTCCTTTCTGTCTTCTTTTACAATACGATTTGAGACATGTAGTTATCATTTAGTCTGGGAAATGAGAATTAGAAGTTGAAGAATTTAGTAATTTTAAAACTCAGTTTTAGGAAGATAAATGCAGTATGCAGGAATTCTACAGAACATCTATCTTGCACTTTTAAAAACATCAATACCACGATGAACAAAGAACCAAGTGAAAACACAGCACTCTTATTCCAGATTAAAAGAGTCTAAAGAGATACGAGGACCAAATGTAATGTATGATACTTGGTAGGATGTTGGATTAAAAGACTAAAATAGATATTTTGGAGGCAGTTGTAGAAAGTGAAATGTAATCTATTAATTAGACTATGGAATTATTGTTAATTTTTTAGATGTGATCATGGCATTATGGTTCTGTATGAGAATGTCCTTATCTTGGGAGATGCATGTTGAAGTATTTAAGAATGAATTTTCTTAAATTCACATGTGATGACATCAACTTAATTTCAAGTTGTTCAGAAAAAGATAGTTAGGCACACATAGAAATAAACAGAATGTGGCAGGATATGAATATTTAGAGGATCTACATAGGTTTATATAGGTCATCACTTTATTCTTCCTTCGATTTTTTTTTTTTTAATTAAGAGTTTGGAGGAAAATATATATACCTCTCTCATCCTCATATACATATATACTTCTCCCCACCCTGTACAAAAAAGAAAGTTTTCAGCCTCTGTTTTTCTTTCCTGGGGCTTCCAGAACAAACTACCACTACAAACTTGGTGGCTTAAAACAACAGAAATGTATTCTCTCGTAGTTATAGAGACTAGAAGTCCAAAATCAGTATATTGGGAGAGTCACTCTCCTGTGAAATCTCTAGAGGATAAAAAGTCTTCCCTGGTCTCTTCCTAGTTTCTAGTGGCTCCTAGCAACCCTTGGTCTTGCTTTGCTTGTAGAAAGAGGCTTCACTGCAGTCCCTTTATGTGTGTGGTATCTCTGTGTATCTGACCTTTTTTTTTTTTCTTTAATTTTATTTATTTATTTATTTTTTATACAGCAGGTTCTTATTAGTTATCTATTTTATACATATTAGTGTATATATGTCAATCCCAATCTCCCAATTCATCACATCACCACCACCACCCCCAACCCTGCCATTTTCCCCCCTCGGTGTCCATACATTTGTTCTCTACATCTGTGTCTCTGTTTGTGCCTTGCAAACTAGTTCATCACTAATTATTAGAGAAATGCAGATTAAAACTACAATGAGGTATCACCTCACAACGGGTAGAATGGGCATGATCAGAAAATCTACAAACAAATGCTGGAGAGGGTGTGGAGAAAAGGAACCCTTTTGCACTGTTGGTGGGAATGTAAATTGATACAGCCACTATGGAGAATGGTATGGAGGTTCCTTTAAAAAACTAAAAATAGAATTACCATATGACCCTGCAATCCCACTACTGGGCATATACCCAGAGAAAACCATAATTCAAAAAGACACATGCACTCCATTGTTCATTGCAGCACCATTTACAATAGCCAGGACATGGAGACAACCTAAATGTCCATCAACAGAGGAATGGATAAAGAAGATGTGGTACATATATACAATGGCATATTACTCAGCCATAAAAAGGAATGAAATTGGGTCATTTTTAGAGACTGTCATACAGAGTGAAGTAAGTCAGAAAGAGAAAAGCATGAACTGGTTTGTCCTTTTTTATATGGAAACCAGTGACTGGATTTAGTGCCCGCCCTAATCTGGTATGACCTCATCTTAACTACATCCCTAAAGATCTTATTTCCAAGTAAAGTTACATTCTCAGGTTCTGAGAAGGCATGGGTTTTGAAGGATACTATTCAACCCACTATACCCTCCTATTTCTAATTTCCAAGTCAAAGGTCTTCCCAAAGTGTATAACAACCATTGTCCTCCCTTCTTTATTTCAAACTAACGTAGTATTAACCTACTTCATCAACTAGAATTACCATCTAACAAGCACCATGCTGTTCAGCCCTGTCAGGTCTGTATGAGCATCCTTGGGCCAGGACATCAATATCCCAGCCTCTGAAGCCCCACTGACTGTGCCATCACAGGTGCCTAGCAGCGTACTAGGTGACCTCAGGCACCAAACCCTAGATGCATTCATCTTCTGTATTGACGTAGGTGATGATTTCATTTTCTCACCCAAAAGTATTTCATTTTTTCCTCCGCCTCCGACCTATCTTATATTCTCTCACCTGTTTCTTCCTTTGTTTTTTTTAATTATCTCTCATGTAATCACACTAGGAGCTACTATGACTACTTTGATTTTGTGCCTGAAGTGTACAATGAAAATAATTTTATATCACATTCCTATGTTATAAAGATGTTTGGGTACCAGTAATAAGACTAGCTTACATTATTGAATCTGTATTCTTTTTTTTTTTTGACATCTTTATTGGAGTATAATTGCTTTACAGTGGTGTGTCAGTTTCCGCTTTATAACAAAATGAATCAGTTATACATATACTTATGTTCCCATATCTCTTCCGTCTTGCGTCTCCCTCCCTGCCACCCTCCCTATACCACCCCTCTAGGTGGTCACAAAGCACCGAGCTGATCTCCATGTGCTATGCAGCTGCTTCCCACTAGCTATCTATTTTACATTTGGTAGTGTATGTATGTCCATGCCACTCTCTCACTTTGTCACAGCGTACCCTTCCCCCTCCCCATATCCTCAAGTCCATTCTCTAGTAGGTCTGTGTCTTTATTGAATCTGTATTCTGTGGTAAGAATTATGGCCCAGGCAATGTGGGTGCTTTACATGAATGTTAAGAATATCTTCCTATAACTCTATAATTTAGGTAGTACTATTATCACCTGTTATAAATATGGAGAAACTGAATTAAATACTTTGTTCAAGACCACATATCTAGTAAACTGCCAGACTGATATATGAAACCAGGCAGTACGTGCAAAAATACTCTTAACCGGGCTTCCCTGGTGGCGCAGTAGTTGAGAGTCCGCCTGCCGATGCAGGGGACGCGGGTTCGTGCCCCGGTCCGGGAGGATCCCACATGCCGCGGAGCGGCTGGGCCCGTGAGCCATGGCCGCTGAGCCTGCACGTCCGGAGCCTATGCTCCGCAACGGGAGAGGCCACAGCAGTGAGAGGCCCGCGTACCGCAAAAAAAAAAAAAAAAAAAAATACTCTTAACCCACAAGACATTCTTCTCCTGAAATTCAAATCAGGAGGTCCACACTTTTACTAGGAACTGTTCTGCATCTGCTCGAGTACAATATAGTATCAGGTTCTGGCTTGAGAGGGGGATGCAGAAGTTAATATGTCTAGGTGTCACCTCTTCCTTCCAGGACATCTGGAGAATGATGGCTATAAAATCTGTGGTGTCTTACTCATAGTTTTTTGTTTTGTTTTGTTTTGCTTTTTTTCATGTAAGTCATCTATAAGTCAGAGGTATGCCTTCATAGTCTCTGTTTGATCTGCAACAGCTGAGTCCCAGAACGAAGCCTGAGTTGTAAAAAATCAACAATAAAACTCTTCTTTGTCCCTGTTCTTAGCTTTAGAAAATAGACTTACTAGTCCATGTTTCTCCCCTTGGCTAAAGAGCAGTGATTTCTGGTCATGTAGAAAACTTGCCGTGTTATTTCAAATTCCCAGTCAGTTGCATACGCAAAGGTCACTTATGTATCCAGCGTTTCCTGCAGCATTTACATGGTGGTCTTTGTCCATATACTGGCTTGTGCACATTCTGCCAGTAAAGACAGAGCCCCTACCATCTTTCTTGAGCAAGTAGCTTTATGCCATGACCCAAGGTTGAGTTGCTAGGAGTACTAATCCATATCTCTTTTTATACATGCACAGTTTGAGCTTCACCAGAACTTATTCCTTCTGTTAGTGGATCACCCTCCCAGAGAGCCACAGTTAACTGGGAGAAGCACAAACATTGACCAAACCCTTTCTTGAGGGTGTTTCTTTATATTATTTGCAAATTGTGGTTTCTGTCTGGCCTAGGAAGCAAGACATGATCTCTTCTTCTAGTACTTTTTTTTTTTGATTCCTACACTCTTTATTATTATTAAATTTTTTAGCTTTTAACTTTATTTATTTATTAAAACAATTCTTTTTTGGGGGGAGGGTATGCTGTGCGGCATGCGGGATCTTAGATCCCTGACCAGGAATTGAACCTGTGCTCCCTGCACTGGAAGCGGGGAGTCTTAATAACTGGACCGCTAGCTAAGTCCCAGCTTTTAACTTTTACTTTTAATTAGTAGTTGCTAACTCTTTCTGGTTGGTCAAAGATACAAAGCAAACTGGAGCTCAGTACATGCCCCAAATAAGTTAGAATGATAGAGGATAGATTTATCCTCCGGTCTCTCTTCAGTCACTGCTGGTTGTTGTTGTCCAGATTCCTTCCCCATTTCTTTTTGAGTGATTTCATTATTTCCTGAGGCTTCATCTATTATGCCTATGTAGATACTTCCCAAAGTTACTCTCTATCATTATTCCTTCTTCAGGACTCCAGACTTGCATCTTTGTACTTATTGTCACTTCTAATCCATTCCATTCAAATGTAAAACCTATCCTCCCTTTGCAACCACCCTTTACTTTTAAGTTAATGATGTTTTTTTATTAATGAGTTAATGATTTCCTCATTTCCTTTTGCTAAGAAAATTGAAATTTGTAATGGTCTCCAAAATAGTACCATTTATAAATTCTATCAAACTAATCTGCCCATAACATGAATCAGCTCAGTAACATTTTCTCTTCATCCTTGTCTCCATCTGTTCCATCACTGTTGCTCTTCCCAATAAACCATCTGGCCCCAAGTCCTTATCTCAGGTTCTGCTTGTGGAGGAAGTCTAACCAAGATACCACACGTCTTAATTTACTAGAGACACTCCCAATGTATGTCTATTAGAAATAGTTATAAATAGCACTTTCATTCACGCTTTGAATTTTCCTTGTTTGGGCCCTAAATGGTCCACTGATGCTTGCCCTACTTTGAACGTATACAAATAATACATATTTGCAGGCTCTTCCCCAGACTTAAGGAATAAAAATATTTATGGGTGGGTCTGGGAGTATGCATGTTTAGCAGGTATATCTCGTTGTTCCAGTGCTCATTAAATTTTGAGTACCATTATCCTGAAGTGTATAATGAAGCTGAACATCATCCTCAATACGTATAAATATTTGCTCTCGCTTATTAAACTATATCTAAATCTCTTGTATGTAAAGGTAAGCCTCTGTGCAACTCTAAGCTGCTTGTTTTCATTCTGGAACCGCTTTCCTGATGAATAGTCATGCTCATCGACATCAGAATAATTGCCATTAGCCCAGTCTTGTAGCCCTCATGGGTTATTTAACAATAGTTAGCTTTAACAAGGAATAATCTCAACCCTCTCACACATTTACATGTGTGAAAATCCAACCCATCCATCATTATCATCAGTGATAACAAGTCAAGTGTTATCTTATCAAAAATGTTCTTTATTTTCAGATTTCAACTTTCTTTTTCTTTCATGATATTTTGCATTAATAACTATTAGTTTTTCAAAATTATGCTCCCTTTATAATTTTATGATCCCTCAAAGGTAGTGACCACTTCTGATTTATCTGAACGGTCCTCAAAATGCCTTTTACACAGCCTTACAAATAATACTTACTAAATATATGTGGAATTAATTAGCTAGTGGTATGGTGTCACCGTTTTAGGTTTATATTACTCAATTAAAAGATGAGTGATTATCCAAGGGAACATTCAGGCATGGCTTATCTAAATGTCCAGGTGATATTATTGGGGCAAGTACTTCTCCAGGCATCCCGTATTTCTGCTTTCTTCTGCATTGGCATCTTTGTCAGGTCTCAAGAGGTAGTTCCAAAGAGCTCTTTCTATATCTGGGCTTCATATAGTTCTAGCAAAAATAGGGACTCCTTCCTAATAGTTTTATACAAATTCTTGATTTGAGGTGTATCGAGGCTAATCTGACTATATATGCATGTATTCCTGACCTAATCACTGTGGCTAAGGAAATGTGATGATCTGATCAGAAAAAACTGAGTTATCTTTCTCATCCTTTGAACCAAAGGTGGAATTTGCTCCTTGTCAACCATGAGAGCTCAGAATTGGAGAGTGGGATACATGATTAACAAATTCAAAATGAATAAATACTTTTTAGGCCAAAACAGTAGATGTCCACTAAAGCTGAATCCTGAAGATTTACCACAATGGGAATGGGCATTCCTGGACAAGGTGCCACCTGTACAAATTCTGAGTTGTGAAAGAGCAGGTCATACAAACAGCAAATAGCTCAGGATGGTAAGAGCAAAGTGCATGTTTCTGGGAACATCAGAGAAGAGGGTGACAGATGACTGAGAGATCTCATTTTCCACAAAAAGGCCTCCATTATTTATTTTTCTCTGGAGGAGTATGCATTAAAGAGTTCAAGTAGTGTGCATTCGTTATGTATTACTGCTTAACAAATTACAAAAAACTCAGGGGCTTACAATTAAATACATTTATTATCTAATAGTTTTCTTGGTTCACGAGTCTGGGTATGATCCAGAGGAGTCCTCTGTGCAAGGTCTCACAAGGTTGTAATCAAAGCATCAACGAGGCTGCATCCGAACTGCAAGTCCTCTTTCAAACTCATTTGGTTGTTGGCAGGATTCTTTTCCTTCCTTGCAGTTGTAGGACGGAGGTCCCATTCTCTTGTAGTCTGTCAATCAGGGACTACTCTTATTTCCTAGGGGCTACTTGTAGTTTTCTGCCATGTGACCTGCCGCATGCCTCTTACAACATATTTGGTCATGCAGGAGGATCTCTCTTTAAGGCTTTCACTTGATTAAGGCAGACCCACTTAGAATAAGCTACCTTTTCATCATTTCGAAATCAACTGATTTGCAACCTTAATTACTATTGTAATATCCCTTCACCTTTGCCATATTCTGTTAGTTAGAAGCAAGTCACAGGTTCAGCCTGCAATCAGGAGGAGACAGTTATATAAATATGTGACTCATTGGGGGTCATCCCAATTCTAGTGTGTCCACCACACAGTGGAATATCATAGTAATGTTTTATGAGTAGTCTATTCATTGATATTTCCTATGAAACCTTTTATTTTCCTCTAAAAAATAGAATGACAGGTCTTTATCAACATTAATCCTCTCTCACCACTTCCCTTCCAAAACAGTCTCATTAATCTGAAAACCTGCCAAAATGAGTATAAACTATGTAAACTCATTCTACCCTAGAGTAATCTAGGAGTGTCATTTAGGGTAGGTACCCAACTGCAAATAGACACAGTTTCTCAAAAAATTATTGCTACATTCTCTGTCTTCACTTCTAAATACCCATTTGTAAATCATTTTTTCCTATTTAAAAAAATTTTAAAAGTAGATATTTCTTCTGATTGAATAAAAAATTGTTTTATGAAAAAGCCAGTTATTTTCTTTAGCTATCCCAATCAGCATGTGATTTTCTGAATGTTTTACCATAAATTATAATAATCACCATCTCAAGCAACCAAAATGAAATTTTTGGTAATTGTTGTGTCCCAAAAGATTACATTTTAGAGAACTTAACATTTTCCCCACTTTCATCCTGTATCTGCAACTGAGCTTACTGCAATTAAGGATATGGGTCAAACAATGAAAAGTACTAATGAGGAAAAAGAAGAAAGTCTTGTCCTATTTTGGGCTGTGTTGATCGTATTCCCTAATTGCAGTTCCTTAAAGCTTCCCTTAAGTATTTCCACTAAAAATCTCCATTGCAGTCTACAGTTGATTCTGTCAACATTATTTTTCCCAAACTTAGTCTCTGGATCATTGTAATTTTGTGGAAGTGAAAAATTATGGGTCCTCAATTTGTTTTTTAAAACTTTAAAAATATATTTCAGAGGTATGGTGAGTTGTGAAAATCATGGGCTTTGGACTATAAAAACACCTTGTTTAATTTATAATTCTGCCTTTGATATTCATGATCTTGGTAAACTAACCGAACCTCTTCAATTTTATAAGATAAAATTCTAAGACGTGATTGCTATTGCCTCTTCAGGGAGAAAGTATGACTAATTAAAATGTGTTCAATTTTGAATCCACTATTTTGAAAGTGTGTTGTGGACACTGCATATGTATCTCAAGTGAGTCTTAACAATTTATTTAATATATAAACACCAACTGAATTATAAATGAAAACTATGATCACTGGTTATATATCATTGTTTCAAAGAAACTAGGTGGAATAATTATTGACTACCTAAAATCGGGAGTATTGTTATTCAGTCCCAAACATGAAGTCAACAGAAGAGGAAAACAAAATTCAATTCTTGTTCTTATGTTGTACATCCCAAAATATTCAGATAATTACATTACCTCAATATTGAAATACATTTGTACATTTATTTTATAGTTTGCTCCTCTTCCGACATGTTTTTTTAAATTATATCATTTTTCACAAAACATTATGGTAGCTTACCAAGATAATATTTTCTTGAAAAAATAATATAATTATGACAAAAGGAAGGAAATATAGCAAGGGTCGACTCCAGAGTTGAACTCTCTGATGTCAGATCCCTCCTTTACATCTCACTACCTTCATAATCTGGGCAAGAGTTATAATTACTCTAAACCTCAGTTTCCTAGTTTGTAAAATGTGAGCCAGAGCATGTAATTCATAGAGTATTAGAATATTACATGAGTTATTGCATGTAACATGATTAACACAGAGCATGGTAAACTATTATCAGTTTGATAAATGTTACTTCTTATTATTAATGCTGAGGTAAGGAAGGTTCAAATGCAAACCTATAGCCTGGTTATAGCAATTTTTTGAGCTACTAAAGGTAACCCAGAATTTGTTTCCCAGCTTCTTAGTAATCAATATCACAGGAAAGCATTTTTTCCAATTCCGTTAGGAGCCTGTAATTTCTATTAGAAGAGAAAAACTCTTTCTGCCACTTATCTCTCAAAATTTTTTTCTCAAGTAATGCTTCTTCAGGGAGCAAAGAAAGTAATGCAGAAGTTAATATGTTTGGCAACAACTCTCTGGTAAATTCCAAAGGAGATTTTCTAGCACTCATTGCTGCTGGAAGTGGGTCGTATGCCACTATATCAGATCACAATTTAGTGAAATTGCTGCTGGAAGTGGGTTGTATGACACTATATCAGATCATAATGTAGTGAAAGCCATTCAACAGAGTGTATATAGTTTATAATGAGCCAGTGTATTCTATAAGATTAAGTATGTATACATATATATTAGGCAGTGTGCAGGTTCTCAAATTTTAAGGTGTATCAGAGTCACCTGCAATGCTTATTCTGCAGATTTCCAGGACAAGGCATCAGTGTTTCTGATTCATTATTTTTACAGGTGGGCCTAGGAATCTACAGGTCAAATAAGACCCTGGGCGATTCTGATGCATGTCGTCCAAGAAACAATTGCTGTTTTAAACGTATATATCTGTTTTCTACATAAAACCCTAGACATGTTAGATAGTCTGGACCAAAATTAATTCAAATAAACTTAAGTTTTAAAACCCTATAAAGCATGTCATCCTCTTGAAATGCCATATCGAACCATATGATATTAAAGGCCCTCAGGTGTTCTTCACTAGAGAAATAAATGTATCTTTATTTAACTTAATGTTCCCCAAATGTATTTGTCCACAAAGTCATTTTAGCAACTAAAAATTATTAATGCATGTTGAGACTACTGCATCTTATAAGAACTAGGCTGATTAGCAAAATGGACTTTCAAATGGCCCAGTCACTCCTACATGCTTTGGTTTTGAGAGTTGGGAAAAACCTGAGAACTTAAGGGAACCAAATTCAGGAATCCCGAAGTTGTTTGCATGGAGCCATTAGTTTAGGGGCTGGACCCAGACCTGTCGCAGCTGAGAGAACTAGATGCATTTGGGTTTGAGTTTTTGTCACACACTGAAATGTAAGTCACACATCAAAACTGAAGCAGAGTTAGGTAAACTGCATTATTTTGCTTCTAAAACTTAGATCTTATGTTCCAGCTCAGGTCTGTCTGTGTTGGTGCCAGTTGTGCTCATTTTTCGCCAGACTATGAATTGTTGAACTGCCTGGTGAGTCTCAAAAATTACCACTAAACATGACTTACAAAAAAAAAAAAATTTACCGGTCTTGAAGGGCAACAGTACTTACCTCAACCAAGCTGAAACCACTAGGTGGCATTTAGGGGGCTCCGAGGAGCTCTGGTTCTTTATGCCTCAGTGCAGAAAGAATTCAGAGAGAGGCAGAGTGATAGATAAGAAGTGATTTATTAGAATAGGATCCTCGTGAGGCTTACAGTCGGGCAGATGAGAGGGTGCCGCTCCCTGAGAACTTAGTGAGCTACTGTTTTATAATCAAAGGAAAAGTGGGGAGGGGGAGAAGACCACCTTTTTCTCATTCTTGAGTAGACGTCAGGCTTCCATCATCCATTCCTCCTCCACGTCAGGCGGGGGAGTTTTCTTGTCCCTACGTGGTCAAGCTGGGATTGTCATGGCGCAATGAAAATGAACCAAAAGGCGGTAACGCATGCTAAAATGGTAAATCATCTCAGGTTCTAGTGTCATGTCACCTTTTCCTTATTTTTTTGCTTTTAGTGCACACAGAGGAGCATGTCCTCCCCGTGCCCATCACTGGGCAGGATGTACGTCTCATGCCACCATCGTTTTACTGTTTGGGGGCATGTCTCACGCCTCTGTTGCATGGTTTTGTTACTGAGCAAGCCTGCTTGGCTTTGTGATTAAGGAAACCTGCTTTGTTGAGTGATCATTAACTTACAGGGGTCTCCCATACTTTTTTCTCTACTTATGACCCCCTAGTAGTATTAACTAATTACCTACCTACTTTGTCCCTTTACTCTGCCCCTGTCAAAGCTATATTGTTTGTTATACTCAGGCTATAGTCAGTTTTTTCCAAAAGCAGTGCTTTTACTCTGGTGGACATCTCATCAATTCATAATTTTCACGTAGGAAAAGTGGAAAGTAATGGAAGCACACGGATATCAATTATTCCACCTAATAGGTGTGTGTCCTTTCCTTAAAAAACTTTCTTTTTAGAAGGAATTTTTTCAGCTTTCATTTTTTCAGATGAATAAATAAAATATAGAAAGTGTAAGTAACTTGACAAAGATCATACAAATAAGTAGAAGGCCTCTGACTGGATTTATGACCTACTCTTATCTTGTGATGATATTTGCATTATAGAATGTTGTTCTCAATTATGCTGTAGAATTTTTCTGGAAAAAATAGTATTCAGTAATCATGTCACCCTGATACAGGTAAAGTTTATGTAGATTGTGTAAGCCTAATATAATAAGAAAATACTCTCCTTTGGAGAAGAAATTACTGAGTCACTAATTTAAAATTTTATGATCTCGTACCAGAGGTATAATAACACTGAAATTTTCAGGCTAAAGAAAAATTATGAGGGCAATAATTGTGTCATTTTCAAGATAGTAGGCTATTTCAAAAGCCCCAAGCCACATGTTCTTTACCTTTGATCATATAAATGTGAAAACAAGTTTTATCCTGTTATGCACCATCATAACTACTCTCTCTCTCTCAAGCCTTCTTTCCCTCTTCTCTCTGACCTCCTCTTTTTATTTTAGAAGCTAAGCATTCAGTGCCATTTAACATTTTATAAACAGGCCTCTATGTTTCTGTTTCATGTGTCTTTCTGCCACCATCCAACTTCTCTACTCTTTAAACTAGATGCATTAGTTGTAGGTAGGTTAATTTTGGGGCAATAGCAATGTGACAATAGCCCATCTCTAAATGTATTAAATAACAAAGAGATGTATTATTTTATAATAAGAAGTCTGGAAGTAGTCAGGATCTAGAGTTGGTTAAAATATGTTGATTCAATGGATATTATCAAGGGTTCAGGTTCCTACCCCTTTCCTAGGGAGAATATAGTGAGGATAGCAAAGTTTTATCAAGGTCCCAGTTACAAGTGTGATAGGCCACAAATTAGGAACTATTCCTTCCTGAAAATTACGTTTAAGGAATAAGGAAAACCTTTCCCTGAAGCTTCTTTTTTTTTTTTTTTTTGCGGTACGCGGGCCTCTCACTACTGTGGCCTCTCCCATTGCGGAGCACAGGCTCCGGACGCGCAGGCTCAGCGGCCATGGCTCACGGGCCCAGCCGCTCCGCGGCATGTGGGATTCTTCCGGACCGCGGCACGAACCCATGTCCCCTGCATCGGCAGGCGGACTCTCAACCACTGCGCCACCAGGGAAGCCCCCTGAAGCTTCTTTAGATACTTCTCAATCATGGCTAATTGTCCAGAATCATGTTACATGTCAAGACCTAAACCAATCATTGATAATGGGAATGGCCCCATCCTGATTGGCTTTAGACAAATTCTAATAACCTGAAGCTGGGACTGTGGCTGAAACTGCCTCCCCTGAAGAACTTGATTATGGATAATTGAATCAACTGTAGCTCTTTAAACAAGAAAGGGGGTGGGATCGTATGGGGAGTGCAGATTGCTCTTTTGATAAGGAACCAAACTTCTTTGCCACCGAATTCTATAAAATTAAGATGTTAAATTTTCTGTGAAGTCTTCTCTAGTCAGACCAGGCAAGGTTAATGATGTCCTTTTCTGCACTATATCTGAACTTTGTATGTACCTTTACTGTTGTAATTATCCTATTGCATTGGACAGAATAAAATTAAATTGCAGTCTCTCCTACCAGTAGGGAACTCCTATGGCAAAAGAAATATTTTATTCATCTTCATACCCATAGCACCCAACATTGACTGGCACATAATTGGTTCTCAATGAATGTTTATCAAGTATAATTGGAAAGTAAATTCTATTCATAAATGTAATCATTTCTAAATTCAATACATCATTTATGATAACATTTTAAAAGAAAAATTCACTTTGCTCATAAAAAACAGCCACTGCTATGCAAACATAAATGTCAGTTAAGAAGAAATTACAGCTACATAGAAAAACACTAACTACAAAATAAGAAGAGAAAATAAGGATATAGATTTGAACCTATGGTGGATAGATGAGTAGATATATTGTAAAAACAAGTATAGCAAAATATTAATCATAGAATCAAAGTGGTAGGTATACATGGGTTCACTATAAAATTCTTCCAACTTTTCTATATGTTTGAAATTTTTCATAAGAAATCTTGGAAAATAAAATATTTGAGACTGTTCCTTGGTTATAATTGTATTAACTATTTTGGGACCATGTGCATATAAAACAAGAAAGTGTCGAAAAAATAAACAATTGATTAGTCAGGATGATGAGATCATGGGGCTCTATTTTTTTTTTTCCTTTTTATGATTGTTACCATGTACTTTGGGTGAGGCAATTTTATATTGCAAAAAAGAAGCCACATTGAGTGCTGTTAATAATGGAGTCTGGAAATATAGAATATTTTTGGTTAAAAACTAATTTATGCAGAGGAAACTATATTTAAGAAAGTATATTTAGCAATAAATAACAGTTTAACACATTAATTAATCATATAGAGAAACATCAAATTGCTTTTATAAACCAAGACCCAATATCTGAATTTAATCATTTTTATAATAAAAAGTCACAAATACAAGAAAATGTAGAAACAAAATGGAAGTAGAAGATACCTATCATTTCCAGTGTTTTCTTTCTCCTAATTCAGTTTTTGTTCTATAAAACGCTCAAACTATATTAGTTTAATAAACAATTATTGATCATGTAGTGTATTCTAGCCGCTATGTCCTTCAAACTTTGAATCGTCTGTCTGCAGGTAACCAAGGGAAGAATGAAATTATTCAGTAAGGCTTAGCAGTGTAAAGTTTCCTCTGTCTATTATTATTTTTTTGTCTTTTCTAATATGAGACTAACATCCAGCCAGTATGAATTCTATTTAATTCTCTCCGGTCTATTTATTCACTGATGGCACATATAACTTTGCACCTAAGAGCCAAGTATAGAATTTACCGACACCTGCAAAGCAGATGTGTCCAGCTAATGGAGTCTCCCTTCTGCTGACCATGACCTCTCCAGTAGGAAGGGCACATTTCTGCAGCTGAGACTCACCTCCAAGGTGAAAAAAAAAGCCGCTTCTAGTAGAAGAAATGAGATTGATAAGGGAGACATGATCCCACCATAAAATTAGTGCCACAATTACAGATTAATGACAGTGATGTAGGATTTCGTTTACTGAGGGAACATCGCAGAGGGGAGATTCACTTTAATCATGCCTGTTCCTAAATGTGAAGAAAATCCTTTCCATTTTGTCTTACAATTTAAGTGTTTTTTTCCTCTTGCATGTATGTGGGTTTTATTCTTTGTGTTTGTAATTATAAATTTGAATATATAAAAATACATGTACAAGTATATATGGTGGGAGAGAGCAAGAAGCTGCTGCTGATAATGATGATAATGATTGTATTAGCTTCCTGTTGCTGCTGTAACAGAATACCACAAACTTAATGGTTTAAAACAACACAAATTAATTATCTTACAGTTATGGATATCAGAAGGAACAAAAGGTTCTCAGGCTAAAATCATGTGTTAGAAGGGCTGTGTTCTTTCTGGAGGCTCTAGAGGAAAATCCCTGTTGCACTGTTCGTGGGAATGTAAATTGATACAGCCACTATGGAGAACAGTATGGAAGTTCCTTGAAAAACTAAAGATAGAAATACCATGTGACCCAGCAATCCCACTACTGGGCATATACCCAGAGAAAACCATAATTCAAAAAGACACATGCACCCCAATGTTCATTGCAGCACTCTTTACAATAGCCAGGACATGGAAACAACCTAAATGTCCATCAACAGAGGAATGGATAAAGAAGATGTGGTACATATATACAATGAAATATTACTCAGCCATAAAAAGAAACAAAATTAGGTCATTTGTAGAGACGTGGATGGACCTAGAGTCTGTCATACAGAGTGAAGTAAGTCAGAAAGAGAAAAACAAGTATCTTATATTAACACATATATGTGGAATCTGAAAAAATTGGTATAGACGATCTTATTTACAAAGCAGAAATAGAGACACACACATAGAGAACAAATGTATGGATACCAAGGGGGAAAGGGGGGTGTGGGATGAATTGGGAGATTGGGATTGACAAATATACACTATTGATAACATGTATAAAATAGATAACTAATGAGAACCTACTGTATAGCACAGGGAACTCAGTGCTCTGTGGTGACCTAAATGGGGAGGAAATCCAAAAAAGAGGGGATATATGTATACGTATAGCTGATTCACTTTGCTGTACAATAGAAATTAACACAATATTGTAAAGCAACTATACGCCAATAAAAGTAAAAAATAAAAAAAGGAAAATCCTTTTTCCTACCTTTGTCAGCTTCTAGAGGCTGCCCACCTCCCTTAGTTCATGGACTCTTTCCATCTCCAAAGACAACAAAGTTGTCTCACTGAGTCTCTCTCACACTATATCACTGTGAGCTTACCCTTCTGACTCCCTCTACCACATTTGAAAACCATCGTGGGGACTTCCCTTGTGGTGCAGTGGTTAAGAATCTGCCTGCCAATGCAGGGGACACAGGTTCAATCCCTGGTCCAGGAAGATCCCACATACTGCGGAGCAATTATGCCCATGTGCTGCAACTACTGAGCCCGCGGGCCTAGAGCCCGTGCTCCTCAAAAACTGAAGCCACTGCAAGGAGAAGCCCGAGCACCACAACTAGAGAAAAAGCCTTTGCACAGTAATGAAGACCCAATGCAGCCAAAAATAAATAAATAAAATAATTTTTTAAAAAACTGTGATTATACGGAGACCACCAGATAATCCAGGATAATCTTTTTATTTAACGTCAGCTGATTACCAACCTCATTTCCCCCCTTGCTGTGTAATATAGTCACAGGTTTCAGGGATTAGGGACATGGACATGGAGGGGACGGTTATTCTCCCTACCACAGTGATCGACACAGACTATTTGTTGATATCTTACTTTTCTTGCTTTCTCTCCAGGGAATGGGATTTGCTGAACACTGATTATGTACCAGGCACTTTACTGAAGAGTGGACCCATTGTCACTTGTTCACAGTATTTTTCTCATGATGAACAATTTTAAAATATCACTTCACCTTTAAGAGATAAGGATACTCAGATCCTGAGGACTCAGATATTTACAGTGAGGGATGATGATTTTTATCTAAATCGCTCTAACTATAAAGCCATCCCCCTATGCTTGAATCATTGCATTATAACCCATCCACCTAGAGAAAAAAACACTGATTTCTCAAACCATTTGAACTCTAAGATTTGAAGAGAATAAGGAAAACAATGCCAAAAATTCTGAACATCCTTAACAGTCATAGGAGAAATAAAATCCTTGGAAGACACTTATATGAAAAAGGCAATCTGATTAGCAGATAGCCAAGTTTTAAATGCCCTTTGTCTCATTAAATGCTGCTGGCAGGAGAAGACTGCGGCAACTGAGCTAGTTATCTCAATTATTAATTTACTAATTCATTCAACAATATTTATTAAGCCTAAACTATATGTCAAACAGAACATCAGTTGTGTGCACAGAACTGTCCTGGTTTCTGTGATTGCATTGGAAAGTAAAAATAATCAAATAGCTAAATAAATACTAACTTGTGACCCTGGTAAAAGGGCTATAAAAAAGCACAATATGAGAGCACAATGAGGTGGGGGTTAATTGAGTTGTAGGGGCTGGTGAAAGAAGACATTACTGAAGTGAAATTAGAAGGCTAGTAGGAGTTAACCAGGCTAAGATGGGTGGGTAGAGCTTTCCACTTGAGAGAACAGAGTGGGAAAAAGGCCCTGGAGGGTGAGGGAATTTGAGATTCTCAATCTAGAAGACCAGTGTGGATGGAGGATGTGAGGAAGGGGAAAGCAATAGTGAGCTGGGAAGGGGAGGCACATGTGTGCCATGAAGGGTAACCACCATTCTCTTTCTAGAGAACAAAACTTCAGCACAGGCACGTTTGTACTCAGCACAAAGGTGTTTAAAGCAGGAGGGCAATGGGCATCTCATCATAAGACAAAACAGTTGAGAAGGTCTAGGCTGCTCTCTGTGCCAGATGAGACCCATCCTTTCATTGGGAACCGTATGGCACACCAGGTTCAGAGCAAGCTTCTCATCATTTCAGATTATTTTATTAAGTTAAATCTTGAAAACAAGTACTCCATCGGAAGATGCTGAGCTCAATGTTTGACATCATTGCTCCCCAGGGAGAGCAGACCTCCAGGGGCATCGGAAGAGGCCATATTAATCACTTAGGTAATTTACAGCTGTTGTAAAGTATAGGAACCCCAGAGCCTTATGGAGTTAGCTTTCACCACATTTAAAGAGGGAAATGATGGTAATTAAGAATGGCATTTCTAATTAGTGAGAGGTTAATTAGTGAGAGGCTGGAAGGACTGAGGAGCCCAGTTCTCCCATTTCCCAATCCACAGCTCCCTTGCAACTGACTGCAGAGCTCTCTACTTTTCTCTTGCCTACAGAGTCGCTAGGGAACTTGAGGCAAGTTTCTTCAGTATGTTAGGATGCAAAGTAAATTTGATAAAGAGAGTAGCTGAAATAGTCTTAGAATCTGTCTCAGCATTTGGTATAAAAAAGATATAAGAATATGAGTGAGCTATATGGACAACTCTGGTTCAACACATTTGCAAGACCCAGCAAAGTAAGAGAAATAGGCTTCTTAGGATCTAAAATTGCCAATGCACTTTATTCCTATAAGAACTTTCTAGCCTCTCTCAGAGCCTGTTTATTCTTATTTTACAGACAGCAACATGAAAGTAAGTTGACACTCAATTAGCAAGGGAAATAAATGACTAGCAGCAAATATTCTGACAATAGAAGTGAAAGTTGAAAGACAATAATTAAGAATAAACACAAAAAAATCAAAACAGAAAATAATATTTTTAAAAAAGAAAACAACAAAGAAACAAGAATTAAATTAGAGTGAGAGCCTATCTCTGTTCCAATAGGCACTACATACTTGGTGGCTTGAAACAACACAAATGTATTATCTTATAGTTTTGTAGGTAAGAAGCCCAAAACCCAGTGAGTTTTATAAGGCTAAAGTCAAGGGGGCAGCAGATCTGTTCTCTTTTTTGTATTCTCTAAGGGAAAGACTGTTTCCTTGCTTTTTCCTGCTTCGAAAGGTCCTCTATACTCCTTAGCTCCTGGACACCTTCATCTTCAAAGCCAGCATCTCTCTGACCTTACTTCTTTAATCGTATCTCCCTCTGATTATAGCCTGTGGAAGATTTTTGTGCTTTTAAGGATTCTTGAGTAGGTTGGGCTCACTTGGACCATCTAAGATACTCTCCCATCTCAATGTCCTTAACATTAATTATGTTACAGAGTAACAGTTTCATAGTTTCTGCCATGCAAAGTAACAGTTTCATAGGTTCTAGGGATTAGGACTGAGGCATCTTAAGGGGCTATGGTTTTGCTTCCCACAGTTAGGGTGGGTTTGCCAGTTAGAGTGTTCATCCACAAGTAATCGCATACTAGGAAAACAATGAATGAATCCACAAAGACAGCGAATTTACCATAAACCAAGGAGTCAGGTGAATCCAAATTGATGTAGTGGCTTAATGTTGCTACCAAGGACATGGGTCCATCTATCATGTTACTGAGCCGTGCTCAATTGTGACTGTCATACTTAGGCTCTTTCCCTAGGAATCACAAGGATGCTGCCTCACCTACAACACCACATTCTCAGATAAATATATTCAAACAGGAAGAAAGGAGAAGAGGCTTCATAAGTGCTCTTTTCTCGTGCATGTGTTTTTTGGTCAAGCTTAAAGTAAAATCTGTTTCAGAAATCCCCACAGAAGATATTACCTATCTTATATTGACCCAAACTGTATCGTTAAGCCAAAACTATCTGCGAGAAAGAGTACAGGAGACTAAGATTGCCGTGTTATACCAATCATGATTCATACCTACCTTCTGAGAATGTTTTTCTAATCGGTGTCTGATTCACATCAGTTTCTGTTGGCAAGAAATAAGGAGGGTAACGACTGTTAAGTGGGCAGCCAGCAGCATCTGCCACAAGGTCATATTGTGTATTAGACCTATACTTTTCAAGATTATTAGGGCAGCAACGAGACTATGTCTAGCTCACGTAGTATCAGTTACTATGCAAGACGTAGGCATTCACTGAACAATTAATGCAATTCTAATTCGCCCACTAACATGGTGTCCTATTGTTCTGGAAGACTTAGCTGCAATAACATAAAACATTCCAGCATAATGTTTTGTCATGTGAAATAGGATAATGCCATGTGCTACAATAATAATTATTATAAAACTTATTAAACTATTTAATCATGTAGATATACACATATATATATATAGATGATGCACTGATATATACTTTTAACCTTGCCCTCAGTAGTCCAATAAAGATCTCCATTTCTTATATAACTAGCGCTCATATAATTGAACTAAAGCTTGAAATAAAAACTGATATATTCACTACATCTTAAAAGACTCTTAAATTTTCTTAGGTATTATAGAAGAGCTAGTTGTATCTACTGTGCTAAGTTAGTGAATTCTAGGCATTCTAGAGGGAGAAAGCCTAGAATAGTTCTGAAGAACTGTGCAATCACAATGCCAGGCTCCAAGCCTTAGACCCACCATCTAACTCTCAGCATCAGCAAGCTGTTGCAGTGCTCTGAGCCATCGTTTTTCAGCTATAAACTGGGAATAATCATAACACTTAGTCTCATTTTATGCTGATCAGATGAAATAAACCTAAATGATCTTAGCAGAACTTTTTAAAAGTAGGATCTCACTATGTGTTAGTTGTACTTCCTAGAGTATAAAACAATTGCAATTACAAGATGATCACCAATGAGTGCTGAGAGGCAAGAAACAGTACAGTAAAGTGATGATGAGTAAAACCTTGAGGTTAGATAGCTATAGATTCCATCACCCCCTTGGCTACTTACTTTATTTTTTGTCTTTTTTTTTTTAGTTATTACCTATTTTAAAAAAAATTTTATTGGAGTATAGTTGATTTACGAAGCTGTGTTAGTTTCAGGTGTACAGCAAAGTGAATCATTTATACGTGTACATATATCCACTCTGTTTTAGATTCTTTTTCCATATAGACCATTACAGAGTATTGAGTAGAGTTCACTGTTCTATACAGTAGGTCCTTATCAGTTATCTATTTTATATATAGTCCACTCAGCAACTTTACTAACTCAGTAGCCTTCGTTAATTTACTCAGATTTACAAAGCCTCAGTTTTCATATTTATAGAATGGGTATAATAGCCATACCTAGTTAATAAGATTATTCTTAATATTAAATTGAGTCCTTTTATGTGGTATGCTTAATTAAAACAATGCGTAATATAGAAAAATCACTCAGTAAGTATTAGACACTATTACTTATACTAATGAAAGATAGAGATTAAAGAGAATATTTCATTGGGGAAAATAATCAGTATGTTCTCTTCCAGGTCAAGTGAGGGGGTCTTCTGAGAATTACCTAGAGAGCTGGAATTGGGAGGCAAGTTATGCCATCTCAAATATCTGTGAAAATATGCTAAAGGAGAGAAGATAAAACACTAAGTCATAGTAGTAGTAGTAGTAGTAGTACAAAGATGGGGTCCATGAGAGTGAACTCCACTACAAACCTTGCTTCACTGTGGTGGGTTTTGTATGAGCCAGACTGTCTCATCTTGAAATGGACCCAGACCAAGATGAAAAGCAAGGTAACCAAGCACAGGGGGTCTATATGTGGGATTAATGAGGAGTCGTCTAAGGAACTGCAGTTGGGGTTCTACATAGGGGCTAGGGGAATACTAAGAAACCCCCAAAATAATTTACCTTAAAGAAAACCAGTGTTTGGATATTTGCCAAATTAAGAAGTTTCCTTCTCCAGATCTCAGCTGTAGCCTAGAAGTACTCAGCTGCTCGAAAGTAGAAATAGGAAAAGGGGGTTGAAGAGGAAAAAAAAGGTGAAAAAACAGTTTAACAACAACAAAAAAAGATGGAAAGAAAAAGAAAACAAAAAATATATCATGCTATTCTTAACCTCCTCCCCCGTTGACAGACTCTGGATTTGGGGATAGATTTGAAAAAGTAGAAAAAATAAGTTGGCAATTAAAATTCATATTATGAAATCTTGGTTTTTAAAAACTCTGTGGGTGAAAAATTCATTTTTAAAGTATTGAATATGCCAACACTGAGTAGGTGAACAAAGTATGTTGATAAAACACATATTTGGGCATCCTTGGTCCGCCACGTTGCAGCATCTGAATTAATATTTTAGGTTCTGTTTGACTTTCAGTGCTGAGGTACTCAGACTTGCTTTGTTTGAAAACTCTTTGTTGAACCAGTGACTTTCTGACAGTGGGAGACTCTAATGCTGAAAAGTAGAATAGAAGGGCACGAGGGTTATGCTACCCTCTCTGCTATATTATCTTAGGTATTCCGAAATATCCTCCAATTTGAAAAGCAGTCCTAAAATTTAATAGGTAGTAGAACTATTTGCTTGATTTATCTTTTAAAAGTTGCAGTGGCATTTTTACTCTTTTACAGAAGCATTTCACTTTGCCCTTGGGTGCCAACACAATGTATCCTTTAGATATATAAATTTGATGAACTGGTTGAGTAGAACATTTCTTTCTCCGTAAAACAATTACTATTATATTAACCACTTAAGCCTCCAGGCAAGTAACAGATCTTCATTTCTTTATTAATGTGGGGCTTCCCTGTGGCAGGTGGGTGTCAACTATCAAACATTCAATGTAAACAAACTTCTTGTTGATGGGGAAGTCAGTTGCCCAGTGATGGTATCATTCCTCCATTTCTCTCTTTGGACTACTTTGAAACAGAGGGTGATTTCACTTTGCAAGGGGAGAAACAAGTAAGAACATTTGCAACAGTAATAAACTTCTCCTGATGTTACCACAGCACCAATGGGAGAGTTAAAAGGATGCTGGCTTAGGAATCAGTTAATTTTGAATTTGAATACTGCATTTGCTATTGAAGAGCTGTGTCACTTTTGGCACTTGTCTTCTGTCAGTTTGAAGCTATGCGTTTATATGAGGGTAATTACCCCCCAAAATGGTATCCCGGGTTTAGTCACTGGCACATGTTAGGTTTATAATGAATTTGTGAGTTCCTTTGCCTTTATGTTTAACTTTCATTGTCTCAAAACAGAGGCAACGCATACAAAAAGTTTAAAAAATAAATTAAAAGAGAATAAGCTGCAATTTTAAAACACTCTTTCAAAGATGAGGTTCCTTATTGCTGCTTCTCCATTGCCATGGCCCCTTTATTCTTAAAAAGTTCAAAAACTATTTACTGATCTGGTAGTTGGGGAGCGTCACAGCGTGGCAGGATAAACATGAGCTTTGTGTTTGTGTTCAGCTATCCAAGCAGGAGCATGTAACTTTTTGTTTGAATTCATGGTGTCTTGATTTATAGTATTAAAATAAATATACCAAATACTTGTTTCTATGAGGGTGAAATAAAATAATAAGAGCAAGGTGGCTACAGAAGCAGCGCTTAGTGATGATAATAACTTGCATTTATTAAATGCTAGGTAATGTGCTAAAAGTTGTGGGCATTATAAATGAGGATTCATTTTGGCATCTGACAATTAGGAGTTTAAGGTAAAGCAAGAAGATCAAGGTAAACAGTTACAGTACAGAGAACTGAAGCTTTGGCTTCACAGTGACTCTGTTTACTTACACTGTCCATTTGATCCCTGACTTACCTGAGTCACCAGTTCCTCAGCAATCAAAGAGGATGATAGAAATCCACTGATTGGTAGACAAAAATACTGAACTGGATTTAATAGCAGATATTCAATATGTGCATTTTATTTAAACGATTGCTAATAATATATGTTAATTATTCCATATATTCATGGCATAATGTCACAACTCTTACTTTTCCATTAAGTTGAACCCCTAATCACTTATAAGAAGGAAATTCAGTTTACTTCTCTTGAGAGTCCTCTCCTTTAAACTGTCCCCAAACATTCTAGATTTGCTGTGTTCAAAGTTGGATTCCATTCTCTTTCAACAGCAGGTTAGAGAGAAAGCCCAAGTCTGTTCAGTTAATTACTGTCAACATTGTTTGCTATTACACAGGGTCACAATTAAATGATGGTCCTGCACAGTCTGATAGATGATGCTTATCTATTTACTGGCCCAGATCCCTGTGCAGACCATGATGAATTCCCAAGAGGAAATGATAGCATGCTCTCACTACTGGGTCGTGCCAAATGCATCCCAAGACACTTGGCACGCCAAGGTTATAGCTCTTGGCAACGCATTTTTTGTTATTATTTATATAAATAGCAACCTTCCAGAACCACCAGGTCAAGGCAAGAGCTTCTGTCTCATCCTGTTCTTTTCTAGTGACTTTCTCTTTCCAAGAAATAAGAGAGATATTCAAAACTCAACATAATTTCCTATACTCTCTTCCTAAAGAAAGGCACCTTACTTGCTTTAGTTCTGCCTAAATAGGGAAGAAAAGAAAAGAAAGCAATACAAAGAAAAAATAACCATTTTAGTTGACATATTGACATATGCTGTCTACTGCTATGTGAATGAGAAACTGTCATTTTAAGCAACCCACTGAAGTGCACCTGGCTTAACCTTTGCTTTGCCAGTCACTCTATGAAATGGGAAAGCATTACAATACACTCATCATGTCAAAAACCATGGTCATCTACCACCTCAAAGAATGGAGGCCAGCACAAGAGGACTGTGAATTTTTCTGAAGACAGTGTTGCTCAGTAATAAGGAATGTGTGCTTTCTAGGCACATCTGTTGTTGAAGCCAGCTCTACTAAGTCAATCACTGGGTGAATCAGATAGAGAAATAAAGCCATGTCCTGCATCCACGGTCTAGAGATCAAATTATACCCTATCTTCACTGGAGAACTGATGAAAAGTTCTAAGCTGGGAAAGTACCTGACAGGATTTGTGCTTGAAAGCTCACTCTGGAAGTTGAATAGAAAACAACAGCTTAGTTAAGAGGCCCTTTCAGCTTGACATCAGAAAAGCTATGGCTAAATAGAGAAATCTCTTGTTTCTATATAGGACACTACAGAAACCTGAAATAATTTGGGGGAAAAAGTGAATTGTCTATAACCTTAAATAATGTAACCAAAATTTTAAATGGGATTCAGGGTCTTCTAAAATCAATGTAGAAAAAACAATGGAATATACAATTCATTAGGAGCTTGCCACCAGCATTTGAAACTTAAAACATGGCTATCATTGGTAAAGTAGTGTGGTATTGGCAGAGGGAAAAAGAAACAGACTCTTGGAAAATAATAGAGTGTGCAACATGATAAAGATGATATTTCAGCACTTTGAACCTTTGAGTAAGAGACCAATTCAATAAATGGTTTAGGGAAATTCACTAATTATTTGAAAGGAGTATAAAATGTTGTTTCACACAGTATACAAAGAGTGTCAGTATGGATTAAATACTTTAAAATAAAAATGAAGTCTAACAATATTAGAAATAATAGGTAAATGTTTATATAATCGTGGTACAACAGAGGCTTTCTGAACAAGACACCAAAATCAGAAAGCATATGGAAAAAATTGATAATTATTTTAAATATTTGTGTAGATGTGTCTATTTATGTATATATAATGACAAAATGATATTAATGAACTTCATGTATAAAAAGTTATTTTAAGTCAATAAAGACAAGATGAACATCCCAATAGCAAAATAAAGAAAACCAAATAGTTCAAAACAAAATAAATGCAGTTAAAAAGACAACATGTAAAGTCCTGAATTTCTCTAGTACATATATTCAGAGATATCTAGAGGAGGGTGGAGATTATTAAATGGTCCTTTAAAAATTTTTAGATGGGGCTTCCCTGGTGGCGCGGTGGTTGGGAGTCTGCCTGCTGATGCAGGGGACATGGGTTCGTGCCCCGGTCCGGGAAGATCCCACATGCCGCGGAGCGGCTAGGCCCGTGAGCCATGGCCGCTGAGCCTGCGCGTCCGGAGCCTGTGCTCCGCAGCGGGAGAGGCCACAGCAGTGAGAGGCCCCAGCAGTGAGAGGACCGCGTACCGCAAAAAAAAAAAAAAAAAAAATTTTAGATGATATTGTCCATTATTCAAATAGGTGAAGGGAAATAATTTTACAAAACTTTGGTAGGATTATAAATGGCAATTTTCAACCAAAGTTAATTTGGTGTCACCTGTAAAAAAAATATTTAGAAATACGCATTACATTCTAAATTTAAATTTGAAGGGAGAGAGAGAGAAAGGGAGAGAGAGAGCCAGTTATCCAGGCAAGTAATAAAAAGAAGTAGAACTAAAATGGTGAAATATGAAATTAAGCAGAGGAGACAGATTTGAGACCTAATTTCAGTTACGGTATAATAGGACATTGCTGGATGCTCGTGGGAGCCATCGAGAAAGACTCTCCTCTTCTCAGCCACCAAAAGTAAATCCAGCTCTACAACACTAATGAGGAATCTCACGTTTACTGCTCATTTCATGAGGAACTGAAGGACGGGCTTTACAAAGTAGTCACTTAACAAAAATCCTCCAATTGGATGTTTCCCCTGACTTCTCCCGTTCTTAAATTCTTCCCAAATCTTCAGGAGCAAGACCTTTGTATCAGTTTTTCCATACTTCTTTCCCAATTCTTACCTGACCTATGGCAATGTGGCAGTGACTCAGTTCCTATATGCAAATGGAAACATAACTTGACTTTCCTTTCCATGTTTCTTTGTTTCCAGGAAGATTTAAACCCCTGATGGCTTATTAAACTTTTCATTTAAAAAAGCCAGAACTCTCCATTGACAGAGTGTGGAGGGATTTTATTCTTAAAGAATGTAATATTTTTAATCAATTTTGTTCATAGAAATGTATTTTAAGAAACTACTCTGCAGGTGTACTAGTGTTTCTCTACAAGACCTTCTTTTTCCCTTTTTTAAAAAAATTTTTTGGGGCTTCCCTGGTGGCGCAGTGGTTGGGAGTCCGCCTGCCGATGCAGGGGACACGTGTTCGTGCCCCGGTCCGGGAGGATCCCACGTGCCGCGGAGCGGCTGGGCCCGTGAGCCATGGCCGCTGGGGCTGTGCGTCCGGAGCCTGTGCTCCGCAACAGGAGCGGCCACGGCAGTGAGAGGTCCGCGTACCGCAAAAAAAAAAAAATTTTTGTGGGGAATAGCAAGGAATTAAAAGTGTTCTAGAAGACTAGCAGGGAATTAAGACCATAAAAGATAGTATACGTATAAATTATAGGTATAACATATGATAAAATACTATGCCACCATTACAAGTAATATTTTAGAAAATATTTTATGTATATAAAGAAAAGGAAAGGGATAATTCCAAAGATTTTTATTTTCTATTATTGTTTTTGACGTTAGCTGTGACTGGGAATGTTAAGGTCAGTTTTCTTCAGCTATGTATCACGATGTTGAGGGTGGTAATTTATCCCCAAATTCCAATCAGAAAAAAATCAATTGCATTTGAATTCTTCTTGACTTGAAGAATGCTGGGTTCCTATATTCACACATATATATATTGTGACTATCTTGCTGCTGTCACTGGCAATTTTCCTTCTATAGCCAGTTGTAAAAATGCCCAGAGAGATCAATAATGAATTACAATTTCGGTAATTTAGATTTTTTTTTCAGTATAAATTACACTGTTATTTTCTTTCCAATGATACTTAACTGGTTCTTTCGTTTTTAGAAGGGGGAAAAAGATATAACATGCATACAGACTACTGTATGTTTCATGCTTTGATTTTGTAGGAACTTTGAGTTTAATTCGAACAGGTAGTTATCCTACAGTTAAATAAGTCTAAATGTTAATGTCATTCTATCTGACTTATAATGCAATCCAGCTTTGAAGGAGGCAAATTACATCATGCAAGAGGATTGTAAACACATGTGAACTTATGGTTATAGGTAGAAAGGTTGAGGCCAGGAAGACAAAGTAAGTGGCAGTAGTTGGGAGAAAATTCAAAGCCATTGGTTTCTAGTCCAGTGGCCATTGCAGTATTTCTTCTCCACAATTTTTCAAAATTTCTTATACATTTGCTGAAGAGAACAGAAAAGAACCACATCACAGTTAACCACTCCCATATCCATAAGCTCAGTTTGTACAACTTGACATAGTTTATGGCCTCTTTTGTCTCTGAACATCATAGTCTCTGTATTAGCTTTTCTGTACAAGTGCTTTTCTAGGCATTCAACAAAATTTGTGGAATATATACACACATAAGAAAAAGATAATAACAAAAGAATAAATGAGATTTTATTTTAATAGTCTGATTTGGCCTGCAGACTTCATGTGTCTTTGGGAATTCAATTTAAAAATTTCTAATTTCTTAGGACTAAGTATGTAAAAGTTTAAAAATAGGACTAATTATTAAGGCAGGTAATCTTAGTAGTTATATATATATATATTATTTTTTATTTTTATTTTTTTTGCGGTACGTGGGCCTCTCACTGTTGTGGCCTCTCCCGTTGCAGAACACAGGCTCCGGATGCGCAGGCTCAGCGGCCATGGCTCACGGGCCTAGCCGCTCCGCGGCATGTGGGATCTTCCCGGACCGGGGCACGAACCCGTGTCCCTTGCATTGGCAGGCGGACTCTCAACTACTGCGCCAGAACAGGGAAGCCCTGTTCTTTACTTTTTTATCTTTATACTAATTCAAAAATTCATATATAATAGTTACCATTTGCACTGTCTTTTTATGATGTTTATTGGATCCAAAGAAAAAATATTCTTTCCAAGATGGAGAATTTGGTTAAATAATTTAAAATAGAAGATTAAACACTATTTTTTTCTGCTAAACTCCAGCTATTGTCTATTTTAACATTAACTGACTTCCTTTAACAAGTGCCAAATGCCACAAGTATTTTCAATGGCATAAGGATTCTTAAAATTAGAAAAGTAAAAAGGACAAAAAATCAACCTTATTTATTTTTCTAAATTCTAAGCACTTGCTAGTATCTTGACATATTTTCTTCCCCATATGCAGTGGAAGGAGAAAGTAAGAGAATTAAAGTTTCATTAACCCCTCCTTTAGACTTATGAAGATGTTTCATGTGTAAGAACATGATAATGGTATTGAAAAATCAAAACTTTTTTCTACGTGTTTACATTTCCTAAGAAAGGAACTTACTGAGATGTTCAGTTTTAAATTAAGAAACTTACATTTACTCCTGATCACCCTCCCTTAAAAGATAACAAATCTAGGTGTAGGGGGTGAGGGGTATGTGGGTATCTGTACTTTCCACTCAATTTTTCTATAAATTCCTAAACCTGCTCAAAAAATAAATAAACTCTTAATTAATCTTTTCAAAGAGTAATGAATCTCAGGATATCCAGGCCCCAATTCGGAGCAGTTAATTCTTGGAGTGGGGCCCAAGAATCAGTAAAATTCAATAAGAATTAATTTAAAGCTATGCAGCTTATTCTTTTGTGCAGCTATGTTGAGAAACCCTATTATCAATCATCCTTCCAGGAAAGTATGAACAGGTTACAAGTGTGAAAAACTTGAAGCTATGGAATGCATTTTGTGTTTGTCTTCACATAACATATACCTGATACACCACATGCACAGTATCTGGTTTACAAATGATATGTTTAGCAAATGAATGGATACATGTGCATGTGTTCTTGATCTAATGGACATTACTATGGACACTTATCCTTCCTTGGAAACAATTTATCTTATTATCATGCTTTAGCAGGTGGAAGAAGTCTTGCTCTAGGGTAAGATTTTCAATAGGTGATAAGCTTGATGTAAAAGTCTTATCTTCACTTGACTGAGGAGGCTTTGGATAGAACCCCGCCCCCCAAAAAATCTTCTTTTTCAGGGTGGTTGCTTTGGAATAATTAAATGGTACGGCTTCCTTGAGAAGCAGACCTTACTAACTCTTTGTTGCATGAGTGACTAGATGAGAACTAATGTAGATTTTAGAAAGATGGAAACAATATTTACATGGCTTGCTAATGATATGGCTGTCTACCAGACAAACACAGACATTCTACTGGGAAAAGAATATTAAACTAATAAGAAAGTTTGCTTAAAAATATAACATTTTACATATTAAAATTAATAGATTATATAATAATGAGATTTCACTCAGACATATAAAATATGAAAACCTCAAAAGACAAGCTTAGTAATAAGCTTAATTAAAATTAATGATCTGGTTCTAAAAAATAAAATAAGACTTTATGGAGCAATATAAAAGGTCAATTATTAACTGGAGAGACATTGTATGATTCTAAAAGTGAACAGTGTATTATATATGTGCCAGTTCTTCCCAGATTAATCTAAAAAATTGACACATTTCTCCAGTAAATGACATTGTGAATTTTTTTCTGAGTATTTTCAAAGTGATTGAAAAGTTCGTCTGAAAAATAAAATGGACACAAGTAACCAATTTTTAAAAATATAACTACTAAGGGCTTCCCTGGTGGCGCAGTGGTTGAGAGTCTGCCTGCCAATGCAGGGGACGCGGGTTCGCGCCCCGGTCTGGGAAGATCCCACATGCCGCGGAGTGGCTGGGCCCGTGAGCCATGGCCGCTGAGCCTGCGCGTCCGGAGCCTGTGTTCCGCAACGGGAGAGGCCACAACAGTGAGAGGCCCGCGTACCGCAAAAAAAAAAAAAAAAAAAAAAAAAAGTAAAGAACAGAGGTGACAAACAATAATATTTGACCTTATCCCTTCTGATTTTGTGGCCAAATGATCCTTCTATTTTTACTATATGCCATGCCAATATATTGACACATTAAATTTAGGGTCAGGAGTAAGAGCTCCACTTACTTTCTAGGATCATGTCTCTATTAGTTTCCTAGGGCTGCTTAACAAATTACCACAAACTAGATGACTTAAAACCAAGGAAATTTATTTTTTCACAGTTCTGGAGGCTGGAAGTCTGAAATCAAGCGGTAATCAGAGCTATGCTCTCTCTGAAGGCTCTAGGGGAGAACCTGTTCCATGATTTTCTCTTAGCTTCTGGTGTTTGCCGGCAATCATTAGCTTGTAGAAGCATCACGTCAGTCTCTGTCTCCCTCGTATTATGGCATTCTCTGTGTGGGTGTCTGTTTTTGTGTTTCTCTTCTTATAAGGATGCCAGTTATATTAGATTAAGGGCCCATTGTATTCCAGTAGGACCTCATTTTAACCAATGATATCTTTATGACCCTATTTCCAAATAAGATCATATTCCGAGGTTCCAGGAAGGACACAAATTTGGGGGAATACATATCCACCTCAGTACAGTGTCTTTAAATAAATAAATCCTTAAAGTTTCATATATTGTTGTGGGTGGACTGTAGTATCCCCTCCCCATATTCTGGGACTTTAGGAAACTCAGATAATTAAACAAGGAATTATATTATAATGTCATGAGGCCAGGATAAGGGAAGTGCAGTATCTGGGAGTCAAAATAGGGCATCTAATCAAGGCTTCATGGAGACCTTATTTGATCTCTATTCTCAAGAAGGAGGACATAGTGGGAGATAGATGGAAGAATGAGGATGAGCTATGCAAAGAGTACAACATGTATACAGTCTCCCAGGAGACAGCTGGACTTTTTTTTTATAAAACTGAAAGAAATTTATTCAGACTGGAGCATAGAATTTGGAGGAGAAAAAGTGGAATAGTCAGAAATGATGAGACTGAAAAGCAAATGAGTCACTAGATTATAAAAATCATAGGGAGTCAAATTAAAGAGTTTACTACTCTGTATTTTAGATCAATGAGAAGCTATTTTTTCTCTGACTAATTAGCAAATAACTTAGCCAGTGTTGAGGCTCTGATTATTTTATACTGTTTCCTTCAATTTTCTGTTCTCACTGTCATGATGACTTCTACATTACTCAATAAATACTTGCTAGATGTTATTATAGTATCAATGAATGGCAGAGTTATTCCAAAAGGGAACAATCAATTTCATTTATTTGTAGTCAGTCACTTAGGTGATCATTACCCAAAGACTTGTGACAAAAACTCAAAGTCAGCACATATTCTCTACAGTAAATAAGATTGCTCTTGTAGAAGTTTGATAAACTGTCAGATTGAATTGGCCGGACTTCCCTGGTGGCACAGTGGTTAAGAATCCACCTGCCACCGCAAGGGACACGGGTTCGAGCCACAGTCCAGGAAGATCCCACATGCTGTGGAGCAACTAAGCCCGTGCACCACAACTACCGAGCCTGCACTCTAGAGCCCACGCGCCACAACTACTGAGCCCATGTACCACAACTACTGAAGCCTGAGTGCCTAGAGCCTGTGCTCCACAACAAGAGAAGCCACTGCAGTGAGAAGCCCGTGCACCATAATGAAGTGTAGCCCTTGCTTGCCACAACTAGAGAAAGCCTGCACACAGCAACAAAGACCCAACGCAGCCATAAATAAATAAAATTGAATTGGCCAAATATATTTGTCTCTCTTCTCGCTGAAGAAGGGCAGCTAAAGAGTTGAAATCCTAAAACATTTCAAGCAGCAGTTTGAGCCAGCTCTGTTCACCTTTCAATTAAAGTTCCCATTTGATAAATGGAAACACACTATCTGATTTGCAAGAAAGAGAAATCAATAAATCTCAGTGATATGGATACCAGTGCATCAACTCTGAGAAAATGGTGTTTGCATAAATAGACTAACATCTAAATAAGGCCCCAATAATATTTCAAATGGAAAGATAAACCTAAACAAACAAAAATAAGTAAAAGATAATAAAATATAATATCACTTTTCTCAGAGCAATGAAAAACAACTAAACCAAATTAAAAGGAAGGATATGATTGAGGGTTTGTGTTAGAATTAATAAAAGGAAAACACCAATATCCAAAGTTGTATATGCTATCATAAACTTCTTTATATTTGTGGTACTTAGATTATATTTGCTCTCTCTGCCTGCATTCTTCCTGAGATATTTTCCCTGAGTTCAGTTATATTGGAAAGTAAGATTATATTGCTATTGAGTTCATTTTCCTAGTATATAATACCAAACTGGGTTGCAATATCTGACAGATTTATGACTATTTGCTGAGACATATTTTTAAAAATGGCAGAATAGGAGGCATTTTTTTCAATCTGCTCTCTGTAGCAAACCTTCATAGAAAAAACAGTTTTTAAGGAGGAATATATTACAGTTTTTTTCAGTCTTTTTTGGTCTGTGGCAAAGGATATTTCTGAATAATATGTTGTAAAATAATGTATTTCAGATGAAACACACAATTCATTGCTTATCCTATAGAGAAAGACTTCTTCCTGTCAACTGCTAAATGTGTGAGTTCATGGGTATACAAAAATAGAATGTACTTGGCAATGAAAGTTACAGGCTGATTGATGACATCCCATTGTCAAATAATTGATAGCTAGTGAGGAATTATAGCGACCTTGTAGTAGAGCACAAATAATTCAGCAGCCCCTGAAATATGTTAAGCAGACTAGCTTCCCTTTTAGAGGTGCCTGGGTCACTTAAGAGGGGGAAATGTATCTCTTTAATTTCTTTGTGAAAAACTGTAATCACCTCCAGACCAGTAAGGGAGTGGATAATTTCAACACAGTTCCTTATGTTACCTTTTAAAATAGCTATTAATTAAAAATTATTAGATGTATTACAGATCACCCTAAAAACCAGCCAGAATAATATAGGAATAGAACTGGAAATTTTAAAATTTCATATTCTTAATCAAAAAATGGTGGTAAGGAAGCATAATGGATTATATCAGCTATGGTCTTAGCCAGATTTAAGATCAAATTGTGAGTTTACCACTTACTAGCCTAAGGAGCTCAGGCACACAGTGAATAAAAATGCATCTTTCACAGATTTTTTGCAAGGAATGGATATAATAATGTGTGTGAGTGGATAAAAAGAATTCATGGCACTAAAATGTACTTCAGATGTAGAATAAACAGAACTGAGTGAAAAGGGCATAAGGATCAAATGGGGAGAGGTTCATTCGAAAACCTATGGTTCCGCTATTTGTTCGTGACCTTGAGAATTATTTTCAAATAAAATGAAAAGTGTATTTTTAACCATCTTGACCATTTTTTGATGAAGACTGCTGTTTGGTAAATAGTGAATTTGGAGATGGATTTCATGCATACGTGAGTTTATTGCTCAGGAGATAAGAAATTGAGGGATCGGAGGAGAAAGGTGTGAGTCATCAGCTTCCAGATGGTACTGGAAACCACAGGAGTTTTTAAAACCTTTCTGGGTGAGAGATGATATGCTGTAAGAGGTAGACTGAGACAGGGAATCAATGAAGGGAACTGAGTCTGAAAGCTGCTAAGTTTGTATTTGAAAATGCTAGGTCCTTATCAGTGCTCAGCCCTTTAGCAATCCTCGTCATAAGGAGAAGCTACTAATATGTGGAATATTACAACTTGGATTTTCAGGGAAGGCAGGGTGAGAAGGATTGAGGTTGGTCAAGCCATCTAGTCACAGTCAGCCAAAGCAAATCACTAGTAAGGGATGAGTATGACACCCACAAAGGTAACAGATATCACTGAACAAAAGTCTTCATCTTCAAATGCTATGATCTGTGCTTATAAATCAGCTATGTCAGAAATGCACTGAGAAATTTATTTTTTGAGTATTTACTTTGGGCAATTAAAGACATGTTTCACATTTTTGAAAAACTCATCTCTAAGAAGTTTTCACCAAAATAGACTGTATAATTGGAAAGAATTGATCACACCACGCTTGGCAGTGGGAGAAGACAAGTAAAACCCAAGTGAGAGCTCAATGCAGACCTTTTGGGGGCCTTGAGGCCTTATATGGCCCCTATGAGTCATGATATGGGGTTTGACGAAGGCTGTTTTAGGACTAGTCTATCTATCTATCTACTATTCTATCTATTACTCTATTAGGCATTAATTAAGAATCTACAGTGTAACATGAATTCTGCCAGATTCTGAAAATACAGAGATTAGTAAGATTCTTTAAAAACTAGAGATATATGAAAAAAACCCCAAAGGAGTAAGTAAGAGAAACTCAGGTGATTCAACAAGCATAACAATTTTGTGTTTTTAAAGAAGGTCACACAAACTCTCAACGTATCTGAGTCAGAGGCAGCTCTGTAAGACCTATGAGATTTCTATTATTCTCTGATGGCCCCTCATTTAGAAAATGGTATGTACGATGTATACTTTCAATAAAAATAAACAAAGATCAACACATTCTCTGGCAGCAACACTACTACTGAGGAAACTGAAAGGTAAAGGGCATTTTGCCATAAAAATATTTGCTGAAAAAATAAATCCAATTGACTTCTCAAAAGTGCTCTTCAGAGAAAACAGTGTACATGCTTTTTTTTTTGCTTTTTTTTTCATGAAAGAGATAGTTTGCTATCTCTTTTATGGATAAAATATTTTTTCCCCCTAGGTACAAATTTTTTTTCCAAATCCTTAGCTTCTACAAGAACAAAGTATAGCCAATGATTATTTAATCAATGACTGCAAGTTTATTTTACTTTGATTATAATCAGAAATATATGTCTTGCTGAAAGAGCAGTGACTAGGAGCTCAAACCCATGTGCTAATTAATATAATAATAGTTAGCATTTATTGAGCACTTAGATGCTCCTGGGCCTTTGCTCTACATTGTATATGCAATATCTCTTTGGTAGGTTGTTGTAGGGTTGAACTGGAATTTAATTACTATCCCCATTTTAGAGAAGAGATTATGGAAGCTAGAGTGAATTTCCCATAAATTTCTTGCTTGTAAAAGAGATGTATGGGATTTTCTCCAAAATCAAACTCCTTCTCATAACATTATAGCAACTCTCACTTGGATATAAACTTACTTGGCTAATTTTAATTTTTTATTAGAATATAATTTTTAGCATGCAACTTTTTTGGCTACATATATTCTGAAAGGGCAATATTCACTGGAATACTTTTTTTTCCAATGAACTATTTTCCAGATATTTCCCTTTTCTTATGCCAAATATTATTTTCATAGTCAACATAGTTTGACTATGTTTACATAGTCATAATTTACATAGAAACATAGTTTACATAGAATGAGTCAGTAATCATCCAAAGGGCTTTGGGAAACTTAACATGTCTGAACTACCATTTCCTCATCTATAAAATGAGGTGAGAACAGAACTCATCTCATAGGTCTGTAACTGGGATTAAGTAAGTTGACCAATGTAAAGCTAGTGCTGGAGACATTGTAGATGCCAAATAATGTTGGGTTTGTTATTTTTTCATGTGGCAGGAAATAAAAGAATAAGCAGTTAAGGAGTTAATTAGTATCAACCAAATTGGTTACATATCAACAGATTGTTTGATGAGTGCTTAATGTATGTTATTATATCTCATGCTCAAAGAGACCAATTAAGGTAGAAATGTCGTGAGAAATGAGAAGCTGCTGAGATCCAGTGACGTTAAGCCCAAATCCCATAACTAGTGTGTGTCAGAGCCAGGGTATGAATTCCAGCTCCACAAGCACGTCAGTTAGCATGCCTTCTGCATCAAGTAATAGAAAACCCAGATCAATAGGCTTACACTGTAAGGAGATATATTGGTACCTGTCACTGGAATTCTAGAGGTAGGCACAGTTATCTCTCATCTTGGTGATCTTCCTGGTATCAGTGCCATGACTGGTCAGGAAGTGTTGACTACAGGGGTTCAAGGCTTCCTATTTGGATATGACAACATGTAAAGGGAGAGAACATGCCTCTCCCAGCCTTTCAAGCAATATTCACTCAAATTAGGCCTATTGCTTCCTTGTCCCTCCCTGCACCATGACTGTAATACGGGAAAATGAAATTTGTGGATGAGCTTAAGGCTTTGGGACCATAAGAAATTCAGCTTCATAGACACAGACACAGACACACAAATAAACACACACACACACACACACACACACACACACAGAAATAAGCAAACAAAAAATTAAAATCCCACTTACAGATCTAAGAGATGAGTTCTATTCTTACTTCCTTTTTACAGATGAGCAAACCACCTCTATAGGTGGTTCAGAGATGTTAAATTCCCAAAGCCCTTAGGATGGTTATTTACTAATTTTGTGTAAACTGTTGACTGTGAAAACAGTACTTGGTACAAATAATGGGAAATTTTCCCCTTTTCAAAAGGAGTTATTTTTTATTCTAAAATGGATTTTAAACAAACAAAAAGCAACAAAACTAGTTTACCAAGTGTTTAACCTTTGTCAATCTTTGTGATAGGTTCTTGCATTAGAAAAGGAATACAGGAAGACAGGTCAGTGTTTAAAGGTGAATACAGTTTTTGAACCTCCTGGATCTTTTCTCATTGCTTATCTGGTGCATGAGTTTAGTGAAATGGCTTAAACTTTGAGCCTCTGTTTCTTCATCCATTAAATGGGTTTCTATTAGGACTGATTCAGACAATCAAAGCTGCTTAGCAAATGTACACTATTATCAGGGAGCAGAAGTAGAACACAGAGATAAAGAGAGAAGGCTTTGGAATTTGCTGGGCTGAAATCAAGTCTAGACTCTATCACATACTGGCCACAGGAGCTTGTACTAAACTTCTCTATGCCATCTAAAAAAAAAAGAATTGAAAACAAACAAAAACAACCTGAAGTTTGTTGTGAGGAACTTATGCCAAAAAAAAAAGCATTTAGTCTAGTGTCTGGCTTAGAGAATGCAGCCTGTAGATATTTGTGTTATTATTATTGTTATTAATACTACGACCAAGGTGCATGTTCTGTTATCAGTTTACTGTCCAACAGGAGAAAGATAGTAGTAACAAATAAAATGTATTACAAGAATATTATGGGCATTAAAAGGTGTGATTTTGCAGGTCCAAGAGAAACGGTGTTTTCTGCTTGAGGGGTCAAACATTTTGCAGAGGAGGAGAAAATAAGTTGTACAAGGTCCTCCTTTCACAGGGAGCAGCATGCAGAAAGCCTCGGCAGTGTGGAGAAACAAGACGATTAAGTTAGACAACTCATAGCAGGAATGAGAACACCGGCTTTCATAGCAAGTCTGCACAGTCTTATCCAAAGCAAAGATGTTCTGGTGCAGACTCAGCCTGAGAAAGAAAAAGTGACAGAGAAAACAGATTTCCTCCTTATAATGTGTCAGGGAACTTGGAGTAGATTAAATCCTTGTAGGAAGGCAATAGAGAGGCTTAGAAACTACTTTGACAGAACTGAAATAGAGCCAGGAGCCCATTACTTTAATACTCAGGGAAACCAGACTGATCGGCATCAGAGCCATTCAAGAAAGGTGGGTAGATTGATATGGTCCCAAGTGACATCTTAGAGCAACAGCAAGCTTTCAATCCTGGGCAGACTTCCAACTGACACCCAAGTTTTCTTCACATACTACAAGTTCCTCAGGTTCCTAATATGTGTGTGTGTGTGTGTGTGTGTGTGTGTGTGTGTGTGTGTGTGAAGAGATAGGTGCACAGTAGATACCCATTCCTATTTGTTTACTAACTTATTTCATAAACAATAATGCAAGATAGTTAATTTATGTTGGGGTCTGAGAAACAGATTCTTATGTGTTTGAGACAGTATAGTATTTCTTGGGCAAATTTGTATGCTGATTACCTGGCTCCCATTCCAGCCTTTTCTCACCCATTTCAGGAGTAACTGAGTAGATATGCATCCAGGAGACTTAATCTAAAAGGACAAGAATCTAGGGCCAAAGAAGTGAGATGGAATTTGAGTAATGGTAAAGATGGACAACATCCAGGGACCTATATAGAGAATTAGCCAGAAAGCTAACACTGTTCTCAGAAATTACAAAATGTAACCACCACAAGCACAAAAAGGCTGTTATTAGCAAGCAGCAGAGGCCCTGACTGAAAGGGGTGAATGCCCATCCCACCCCATTAATATTCCAGGAAAGCAGAAACTCACTCAAAATAGTAAGATTCATTGGAAGGACAAGACTTTTCACAATGCAATACACCAATGCCATCCCCTGTTTAAAATATCTAGTGTCTCGTAAGACCTTCAGGATAAAATCTATATTCTTCAGCAAGACATATAAACCTCTTCAACATTTTCTTCTCAACTTTCTCCTTAGGAATAACCTCCCCCCTGTATTCTTGCTCCAGTCATGCTGAAATATTTATACTTACTCAGAAGAATCCTGTGGTTTCTCAACTCCGTAATCTTAGACATGCTATTTTACCTGAAATATCGTTTCTCCTTCTCACCTGCTTATTCTTTATCTAAATCCTTCAGAATCATCTTTTCTAACCTTCTGACACCAGCTCTGAAATTCCTTCTTATGCCAAGGTTGATGAGATATTTAAAGATCATTTTCTTTTACCCATTGATTGCCTTATTCATTGATTCATTGGTCCGTTTTTCAACAGATATCTGCATGTCACTGTCCTACGCCTAGGTGAGAGAGCATTTAGTAAGTCAGATATTTTCTTAGGGTCTAGTATCCTCTGCTGTACTCTCTTATATCACTTATCAATTAGTATTTTGTCTGTTGGCATGGGGAAAATATCATTAATGAGAATCTTTGTGAACAGGAGGCCTGTATTGTTCATTTTGATACACATAATGCTCTCTCTATGCCTGGATTATAGAAGTTGAAGAATGCATAAAAATTTTTTGAGAAACTAATTTTGAGAAAATTAATATATATTAATTTACATATATGTAAAACAAGGTAATCTATTTTAATTGTATTCTAATATATAGTGAACTTGTAAAATTGGTAGTCATTACCCTTCATTTGAGATTTTCTAAATCTGGGCAACAAAATTGGATCTTTAGAAAGTCGTTTAGAATGAAAGATGATGAATGAAGTTCACATATCAACAATTGTGTATAAAATATGTTTTCTGAGATATTTCATTGCAAAGTATGCAATGAAGTTTGCATACTCAAATCATTTCTTTTTATAAACATAATACATATGTATAAACATAATATATATAAACATATATATACAGATATGAACAATTAATATATGTAATTATCTACCAACCACTGGGCACGGTTTTCTTCTCACCACATTCTGAGGTCTAGTCAGTATACTCCTAACATTATGTTAGAAGTAAGGATATTATCAACTTTCCTGGCATGATTAATTTATTTTACATCATGTGCTAACTTGGTTTGATAGCTAGTAACTGCTTGGAATCCTTTTGTTGGTAAGAATCCTATGCTTATGACGAATCTCAGTGGGTACTCTTATTATTTAGTGATGTTTGGCATGTGTTAGGAATCATGGGATGCAAGTAACAGAAACTCCTTCTGGCAGAAAAAAAATTTGTAACAAGGGTATAGAACACGTCACAGATTGAAGGGATGGCTGAAGAACCTGGACAGGAACTAGGGTAATTACAAAAATCCAGGTAGCAGAAAGTAAATGGCAGAATTGTGACAATTCAGGGACATTAAAAAAAAAATTCTTCTGGGCTTAGCTTATTCTTCTCTAGATTCAAGTTTTTAGGAGAGAAAAATGAAGTGTTATCACTTTTGTTACATACTCAATTCTTATTTGAGAAGAACATAAAATTTGGCAGCAGCTCACAATGGGAGTGAAGTGGATCCCCCAAAAGAAATAAGGTACTGTTATCAGAGTAGAGGGGAATGGCTAATGTGAGGTCAGAAACCAGGTGGTGTCCAGAGTATGGACCTGAACTAGGGAATGGGAAATGCTTCCCTTGTTACCTCCTTTCTCAACCAACTTATAACTGAAAAGTTCAGCCCAATGAAGAAGAAGCGAGTTGTAATTAGTGAAGGTAAACTTAAAGCCGGTTCACTTTTCTCTTAAGGTTGCACAAACATGAGTTACGATTCCTCTCCCCAAACACTGCAACGTCCCAAGAGAACTATTGACAGCCCAGCAGCGACTCAGGTAATAGGGGAACCTGATTCAATACACTTAATTCAACCATTTACGAGGTAGAATTTGAAATCAATAAACATTTAGATTCTTTTATCAAATGCTGTTTTTTCAGTGATATTCTAGCTCAAACAAAATCATGATAAAGAATATTAAGGTGAATCCTTAAGCCATGCTTAAATTATATTGCTTATAATAATTTATAATCAATTATAAAAGTCCTAAAAATAAACCCAATAAAGATGATATTGCCCATTCTAAAGATGAGTAAGAACCAAGTATAATTTAGAAATGTTTCCTAAATTCACACCCAAATTTAATAATGTTAGCTTTGCATCTGACCGGCTTGATGCGCACACACACACGCACACATACACACATACACACACACACAAACATGAGCAACAACAGAAATTCACTCTTGATTTTATGTAAAAAAAACACAGAAGAACATTTTCTATACCTCCTTTCAAAGGCCAAGTGTATTCGATATGGCAAAAAAATTCATTTTAGACTAAAAGAATGGGCATTAACTAAAATATGTGAATTTTTTTGTCTCAATTTTTGACCTCATGGTTTTTGTCCAGAATGCCAGTTAGGCTTCTTTCAGATACAGGGTCCTCAAAGTGTGGAATTAAATCTGAGCTATAATGCAGAAAGATTCACTGAACATTGTCTCAATACTTGTCTATCACCCCCTCCTGGTTCTGAATTTTTTGTTGCCTTGCTTTTCTCCTCATTCAAGTTTTGCTTTAAAAATATATATGTATATTGTTTGCAAATAATAAGAAAACTTTGCTCTTACCAGTTGGTCTGAAAATTTAAAAAGCACATACAAAAGTACATTTTTCAGGTTCATAAAAACCTCTCTAATGAGACAGATGAAAATATGAATTGCTTCTAATGAGCTCAGAATTGCATATACTTCCCTTGGTTTAATTTTCTAAGTGTTCACAGATATTTTTTGTTGTGCTTATTATAAAACAAGAAGTGGCCACTAGGCTGTGATAAACCAATTTGTGAGATTAAAGTGCTGAACTTGAACATTTTCATTAAATTCTAAGTCATGAGTTGAAATCAGAATTTTAAAAGCCTCTTTTTCTTATTTGCACAAGACTCACAGCATTTATGCAGGCAGAATAGTGCCAGTTAATACCAACTCTGTGTTGATGAGGTCTAGAAGTACCCCTTAGGAATGCTGTCTTTTTACCATATCTCCCCTACATCTTCATGTACATCCTCCCCCCAAAAATACAAAACCCAAGCATAAATGACATTAAATCTTGACACCCCATAATACCCCAAGCCCATTTCCTGGCCAGTACTCATGTACACATGTTTAAAAACAAGCTCTTATATGCCTTATTTAATATATTACACCTGGGGAGTTTTAGCAAACCAGTTTCTCAAACTGAAAGGGGATTGATCATTGTAATGTGCTGTTTCTTATGTAAAGATGAACAGAATTACAGTAACTATTATTTGTATGCAAACAGCAGCATCTAGTTAATTAGTGGTGCTACTTAGAAATTATGGGTTTCTCAAAAAAACTGCAGGGTGTAATAAAATAGAATAGATGATCATTAGCTTGCAGTAATGAAGTTCAAGGAAAATAAGCACAGCCCTGCCTGTCTTTAACCCGCAAGAGCCAAATTAAAATATATAACCTGGGGGCTTCCCTGGTGGCGCAGTGGTTGAGAGTCCGCCTGCCGCTGCAGGGGACACGAGTTCGTGCCCCGGTCCGGGAGGATCCCACGTGCCGCGGAGCAGCTGGGCCCGTGAGCCATGGCCGCTGAGCCTGCGCATCCGGAGCCTGTGCTCCGCGACGGGAGAGGCCACAACAGTGAGAGGCCCGCGTACTGAAAAAAAAAAAAATTAAAAAAAAATAAAATATATAACCTGAATATAAGCACATTACACTTAATAACATTAAATGTAATATACCATTTATTTTATATTTAAACGCATGAATATATTTAAATTTTCTATCAAACACACCATCCAAGTATCATTCTGTTTCATCTATCACCGTACTTATAATTGGTGGCCACCAGTGTAGTAAAGGGAAAGTTATTTATATGACCTGAAATAATTGCACTGTGTCGATGTGCTATTCATCAAGACTCCAGTAAGCCTATCTTATTTTTACTCTTCCCACAGGTAGTAGTGATACATAGTATATGTATATGTATACCAGGAAATAGAGAACATTGATACTGGGCCTTTCTTTTTTTATGATTTTAAAATCTGTTCTCTTTCCAAACTCTCAATAAAAGAAATTCAAAAAGCACTATACACCAGTATTTTGTAACCCAGTGTCAATACTTGAAAGACAAGTTTCATCGTCATCATTGTTCACTAATCCTAATAAGTTGACACTAGGTGTGTAACCCTGGAGCATATTACTTAATTTCTATATGGCTTAGGTTTTTCACCTCCAAAATCAGACATTTACTACCCAGAGATGAAGAGAGGATGTAATGAGATGGGGAATGTAGAATAATTAGTCCAGTGCCTGACAAGTCACAGGCACTGGATTAATGTTAGTTACTATCGGTGTCCTTCCTTAACCAGAATGGTATCTGCAAACCTCAAGGTCCTGCTTCACATTGTTGGCAAGAAAAGAAATGGTCAAGCAGTTTGTCCTTCAGTCGTGAGTACAGTCAGAATGTACCAAGTGTGTCCTGAGGGATTGCACCCTCCTAATCTCTCCCCACAACTTAAAATAATTCTTTTCAGGAACCTGAGTAACCCAAAGACAGGCCTACAGGGGTAATATTTTTGTTTAGTTTTGCATTTTAAAGGCTTGTGGTGTTATCTGGGTCCCCAAGTATCTTTTAAATACACACAGAAGCAAACATACATTTTTGGAAAATGGTTCCAGAAGAGACAAAAAAGCTTCTGAGTGGTAAATGCCCTGTCTTGACAGGGGGCAGCAACATTATCCCCAGTGCAAAAGTATCCATGTTCCCTCCCTCTGGCTTCTGCCGATGTTGCTGAGTCAAAGACCCTTCATATAATTTCAACACGAGAAATTATGCTAGCACCTAGAGAACCACTAATAAGCAAGATAAAACACCAGAAAATGTATTTTCAAAGTCGGCTCTGCAACACTTCATTCAGGTTATAAGCTCCTGAAATCAGAACTGCTGCAGTGGGAACACAACTTCAGAGGGAACATCTGGACAGCATAGAGTGGTATATACCCCTGGCGTGTAGTAATTTTTTTTTTTTTTTTTTTTTGGCTGCGCTGCAAGGCTTGAGAGATCTTAGTTCCCTGACCAGGGATACAACCTGGGCCCCCGACAGTGGAAGCTCGGAGTCCTAACCACAGGACCGTCAGGGAATTCCCTGGTATATAGTATTTTTAAAATTATATATATGACAACTTAAAGGAAGATAATTAAAAGCAAAAGCAAAACAAATAAATATTGGGCCTGAAAGATAAATGGAAACATTGTAATACAAAAATTGTTTGTTTGTTTTTCAGTAAGCTTATAGAAAGCACACAAACATCTCAGCAGGGAAATAGTGAGCCTTAAGACGTTCACCTACATGTAAATCTGTGGAGTAGAGCAAGGGTTTAATTAATGCAAAAGAAAGGGCTGGGGAAAAAAGCAGAAATAGGTGCTAGATTTGCACACTGTTTCACTTTGCTTTCACATATTCTATGATAATCTAAGACTCTCTACTCCCCCTCCCATAAGACAATTTTTATATTTGATTTCTTTTAGTTTTTCTTTTTCTAATGCTATCTTATCTGGAGTATTCAATTAAGGAATGTCTGTCTGCCTCTTGCACTAAATACCATATAAGTTTGGCCTTTAAAATTTTTGTAAATGAAGACCGTTGGCAGAACAATTAGCATTTAAAAGCTAGAATGACCTTAGCTCTGTGTACTATTGTGATTAGTCTGGACTCTAATAGCAAGTATATCACCGAGCTGCCTTAGATGCCAAGATAAAAAGCTTCAAGCTTTAGCCCAAAGGACATTGGACAATAGTGTGATACTTGGGCAGTGAAACATAAAGGACAAACTAGTGTGATTATGTTTGATTTGTGTTGACTTAGAAACTGAGGAAGGTCCCTCAGACCTGAGAGTACAGGCAAATGAGAATAGAAGTGGCCTGTCGAGTTAGTCTCCTTTGTAACTGCTGTACTATTTAAAAACCTAATTTTAAGGACTTCCCTGGGTGGCGCAGTGGTTAAGAATCCACTTGCCAATGTAGGGGACACGGTTTTGAGCCCTGGTCCGGGAAGATCCCACATGCCACGGAGCAACTAAGCCCGTGTGCCACAACTACTGAGCCTGTGCTCTAGAGCCCACGAGGCACAACTACTGAGCCCATGTGCCACAACTACTGAAGCCCGTGCACCTAGAGCCCGTGCTCCGCAATAAGAGAAGCCACTGCAATGAGAAGCCCACACACCACAACGAAGAGTAGCCCCCGCTCGCCGCAACTAGAGAAAGCCTGTGTGAGCAACGAAGACCCAACAGAACCATAAATAAATAAATTTGTAAAAAAAATAAAAACCTAATTTCAGCACAGTCTTTCTCCCCAGTGAGATTCTCTTAAAATTGTCAGTTACAAGGTTCATTTATTAACAATGGCAACAAAATAGAATGCGAGGAAAGAAATACTTGCGTTTGTTATTAAATAGGGTATTGTTGGTTTTAATGTAAAGCATACATCATGAGGTTCATAGTTTTGCCAGGCCCTCTGCTTATCACTGGGAATAAAAAGATGAAACACACCTTCCATCTGTGAGTGTGTGCGTGTGTGTGTGTGTGTGTGTAAACTATACTGAATCAGAAAATGCCATTATCAACCATAGAATTGAACTGATATGACATACTTAACTGTGCACAATAATATATATTTCATGGTTTTCCATAGTTTGAAATCTTATGTCTTATATAAATTCTATTTAGGGTAGGGTAACTACTCCATATGATACTTTAATAGTGGAATCGTGTTGTTATAAATTTGCCAAAACCCACAGAATATACAACACCAAGAATGAACCCTAATGTAAATAACAGACTCTGGGTGATTATGATGTCACAGTGGAGGTTCATCAATTACAATACATGCACCACTCTGGTGGGGGTTACAGGTAGTGGGGGAAGCTATGCACATATATGGCAGAGGATATATAATCCAAACATAGTTGTGGTTATTGATGTTTATGATATTATTATCATTGTAATTATTATTATTACTAGTTTGAAGTTTTCAGTAACTTGTTAAGATGTGATTTCTTGTTTATTTTCTTCAAAACAGATAGATAGATAGTTTAAAGAAAAAAGACAATGAACCATTTTATGAAAGCAAAAGTTTTCCCTCAAATTTCAAATATAAATGCAGTTGAACCATATTAACAACACAAGCTCTTTTTATACATTGAATTAGAAAATTTGTCTACATGTAAATAACTCTAACCATAAGGAAGACCCAAAGAATTGCTTTATAGAGATCCACTGATAAAAAGTGCCCTAAATTCCAAGTAGGTAGAACTTGGTCACCTGCAGCATGAACATTAAACACAAACAGACTAGTTACATGTCACTGGACCTTGCAGATGAAAGAAAGAGAGAGAAAGAGGGGGGGAGAGAGGGAGAGAGAGAAAAGAAGCAAAGAAGAAAAAAGGAAATAGAATTATGATACAGTCCAATAAGTATCATTAAAAAGGCCAGCAGAAGATGCAATGAGAGCTAAGAGGAGAGACATTTAACTCAGATGGTGAAGGACAGGGAGTGGTGGCTATTTCATTTGGCCATCTTGTAGCAAGTCCCATTGGTATACTTGAAAATGAATTTAAACTAGGTAATATTACTGCATAGTTAAAATAAAGTAACAAATAAAAAAGCAGGAATAGGTCCTGACTGCAGGACCTTGTTTTAAGATGAGGATTCTATGACATGCATGATTTGACTTCTTACATGCCTTTTTCACTTTCTTCCTGATTTGGGATTCAGTTCCTGGTGGGTATTGTTGCTAAGGGGCCAAAAGCTGAATATATAGCGTTTATCTGCATTATATATTTTTCATAAACCCTCAGACTAGTGGGGGTCTTATAAGGAACCAGTATAGGTAGAAAAACATAGATATGCTCAAGTGCTCTCATCTGACTTCTTTCTTTCTTTTTAATTTTTTAATTTCATTTTATTTTATTTTTTTACAGCAGGTTCTTATTAGTCATCCATTATATACACATCAGTGTATACATGTCAATCCCAATGGCCCAATTCAGCACACCACCATCCCCACCCCCCCGTGGCTTTCCCCCCTTGGTGTCCATACGTTTGTCCTCTAATCCTGTGTATCAACTTCTGCCGTGCAAACTGATTGATTTGTGCCATTTTTCTAGGTTCCACATACATGCTTTAATATACGATATTTGTTTTTCTCTTTCTGACTTACTTCACTCTGTATGACAGTCTCTAGATCCATCCATGTCTCAACAAGTGACTCAATTTTGTTCCTTTTTATAGCTGAGTAATATTCCATTGTATATATGTACCACAACTTCTTTATCCATTCGTCTGTCCATGGGCACTTAGGTTGCTTCCATGACCTGGCTATTGTAAATAGTGCTGCAATGAACATTGGGGTGCCTGTGTCTTTTTGAATTATGGTTTTCTCTGGGTATATGCCCAGTACTGGGAATGCTGGATCATATGGTAATTCTATTTTTAGTTTTTTAAGGAACCTCCATACTGTTCTCCATAGGGGCTGTATCAATTTACATTCCCACCAACAGTGCAGGGGGGTTCCATTTTCTCCACACCCTCTCCAGCATTTATTGTTTGTAGATTTTCTGATGATGCCCATTCTAACTAGTGTGAGGTGATACTTCATTGTAGTTTTGATTTGCATTTCTCTAATAATTGGTGATGTTGCACAGCTTTTCATGTGCTTCTTGACCATCTGTATGTCTTCTTTGGAGAAATGTCTATTTAGGTCTTCTGCCCATTTTTGGATTGGGTTGTTTGTTTCTTTAATATTGAGCTGCATGAGCTGTTTATATATTTTGGAGATCAATCCTTTGTCTGTTGATTCGTTTGCAAATATTTTCTCCCATTCTGAGGGTTGTCTTTTCGTCTTGTTTATGGTTTCCTTTGCTGTGCAAAAGCTTTGAAGTTTCATTAGGTCCCATTTGTTTATTTTTGTTTTTATTTCCATTACTCTAGCAGGTGGATCAAAAAAGATCTTGCTGTGATTTATGTCAAAGAGTGTTCTTCCTATGTTTTCCTCTAAGAGTTTTATAGTGTCCGGTCTTACATTTAGGTCTCAAGTCCATTTTGAGTTTATTTTTGTGTATGGTGTTAGGGAGTGTTCTAATTTCGTTCTTTTACATGGGACTGTCCAGTTTTCCCAGCACCACTTATTCAAGAGACTGTCTTTTCTCGATTGTATATCCTTGCCTCCTTTGTCATAGATTAGTTGACCATAGGTGCATGGGTTTATCTCTGGGCTTTCTATCTTGTTCCATTGATCTGTGTTTCTGTTTTGGTGCCAGTACCATATTGTCTTGATTGCGGTAGCTTTGTAGTATAGTCTGAAGTCAGGGAGTCTGATTCCTCCAGCTCCATTTTTTTCCCTCAAGACTGCTTTGTCTATTCGGGGTCTTTTGTGTCTCCATACAAATGTTAAGATTTTTTGTTCTAGTTCCGTAAAAAATGCCATTGGTGATTTGATAGGGACTGCACTGAATCTGTAGATTGCTTTGGGTAGTATAGTCATTTTCACAATATTGATTATTCCAAACCAAGAACATGGTGTATCTCTCCATCTGTTGGTATCATCTTTAATTTCTTTCATCAGTGTCTTATAGTTTTCTGCATACAGCTCTTTTATCTCCCTAAGTAGGTTTATTCCTAGGTATTTTATTCTTTTTGTTGTAATGGTAAATGGGAGTGTTTCCTTAATTTCTCTTTCAAATTTTTCATTCTTATTGTATAGGAATGCAATAGATTTCTGTGCATTAATTTTGTATCCTGCAACTTTACCAAATTCATTGATTAGCTCTAGTAGTTTTCTGGTGGCATCTTTAGGATTCTCTATGTATAGTATCATGCCATCTGCAAACAGCAACAGTTTTACTTCTTCTTTTCCAATTTGTATTCCTTTTATTTCTTTTTCTTCTCTGATTGCCATGGCTTGGACTTCCAAAACTACATTGAATAATAGTGGTGAGAGTGGACATCCTCGTCTTGTTCCTGATCTTAGAGGAAATGCTTTCAGTTTTTCACCATTGAGAATGATGTTTGCTGTGGGTTTGTCCTATATGGCCTTTATTATGTTGAGGTAGGTTTCCTCTATGCCCACTTTCTGGAGAGCTTTTATCATAAATTGGTGTTGAATTTTGTCAGAAGCTTTTTCTGCATGCATTGAGATGATCATATGGTTTTTATTCTTCAATTTGTTAATATGGTTTATCACACTGATTGATTTGCGTATATTGTAGAATCCTTGCATCCCTGGGATAAATCCCACTTGATCATGGTGTATGATCCTTTTAATGTGTTGTTGGATTCTGTTTGCTAGTATTTTGTTGAGGATTTTTGCATCTATATTCATCAGTGATATTGGTCTGTAATTTTCTTTTTTTGTAGTATGTTTGTCTGGTTTTGGTGTCAGGGTGATGGTGGCCTCATAGAATGAGTTTGGGAGTGTTCCTTCCTCTGCAATTTTTGGGAAGATTTCGAGAAGGATAGGTGTTAGCTCTTCTCTAAATGTTTGATAGAATTCACCTGTGAAGCCATCTGGTCCTGGACTTTTGTTTGTTGGAAGATTTTTAATCACCGTTTCAATTACATTACTTGTGATTGGTCTGTTCATATTTTCTATTTCTTCCTGGTTCAGTCTTGCAAGGTTATCTTTCTAAGAATTCGTCCATTTCTTCCAGGTTGTCCATTTTATTGGCATAGAGTCGCTTGTAGTAGTCTCTTAGGATGCTTTGTATTTCTGCAGTGTCTGTTGTAACTTCTTTTTCATTTCTAATTTTATTGATTTGAGTCCTCTCCCTCTTTTTCTTGATGAGTCTGGCTAATGGTTTATCAATTTTGTTTATCTTCTCAAAAAACCACCTTTTAGTTTTATTGATCTTTGCTATTGTTTTCTTTGTTTCTATTTCATTTATATCTGCTCTGATCTTCATGATTTCTTTCCTTCTGCTAACTTTTGGTTTTGTTTGTTCTCCTTTCTCTAGAGCATTTAGGTGTAAGGTTAGATTGTTTATTTGAGATTTTTCTTGTTTCTTTAGGTAGGCTTGTATAGCTATAAACTTCCCTCTTAGAACTGCTTTTGCTGCATCCCATAGGTTTTGGATCATCGTGTTGTCATTGTCATTTGTCTCTAGGTATTTTTTGATTTCCTCTTTGATTTCTTCAGTGATCTCTTCATTATTTAGTAACATATTGTTTAGCCTCCATGTGTTTGAGTTTTTTATGTTTTGTTTCCTGTAATTCATTTCTAATCTCATAGCGCTGTGGTCAGAAAAGATGCTTGATATGATTTCAATTTTCTTAAATTTACTGAGGCTTGATTTGTGACCCAAGATGTGATCTCTCCTGGAGAATGTTCTGTGCACACTTGAGAAGAAAGTGTAATGTACTGTTTTGGGATGGAATGTCCTATAAATATCAATTAAATCTCTCTGGTCTATTGTATCAATTAAAGCTTCTCTTTCCTTATTTATTTTCATTTTGGATGATCTGTCCATTGGTGTAAGTGAGGTATTAAAGTCCCCCACTATTATTGTGTTGCTGTCGATTTCCTCTTTTATAGCTGTTAGCAGTTGGCTTATGTACTTTTTCCAATTTGATTACTATGTGTCCTGGTGTGTTTCTCCTTGGGTTTATCTGGTATGGGACTCGCTGCGCTTCCTGGTCTTGGGTGGCTATTTCCTTTCCCATGTTATTGAAGTTTTCGACTACAATCTCTTCAAATATTTTCTCTGGTCCTTTCTCTCTCTCTTCTCCTTTTGGGACCCCTATAATGCGAATGCTGCGTTTACTGTTGTCCCAGAGGTCTCTTAGGCTGTCTTCATTTCTTTTCATTCTTTTTTCTTTATTCTGTTCTGCAGCAGTGAATTCCACCATTCTGTCTTCCAGGTCACTTATCCGTTCTTCTGCCTCAATTATTCTGTTACTGATTCCTTCTAGTGTAGTTTTCATTTCAGTTATTGTATTGTTCATCTCTGTTCATTTGTTCTTTAATTCTTCTAGGTCTTTTTTAAACATTTCTTGCATCTTCTCAATGTTTGCCTCCATTCTTTTCCCAAGGTCCTGGATCATCTTCACTATCCTTATTCTGAATTCTTTTTGTGGAAGTTTGCGTATCTCCACTTCATTTCATTGTTTTTCTGGGGTTTTATCTTGTTCCTTCATCTGGTACATAGCCCTCTGCCTTTCCATCTTGTCTATCTTTCTGTGAATGTGGTTTGTGTTACACAGGCTGCAGGATTGTAGTACTTCTTGCTTCTTCTGTCTGCCCTCTGGTCTCATCTGATTTTTTGGATCCAATAAATAATTTATGTATAAAATCACCGACCTATGATGCCAAGGAAATGTTGCTGAATAGAGAAGGAGAAAATCCCAAGGTCTGATACACCATGAATTTAACTACATAATTTACTGATTGATTTTGGATTTCCAAATTAAAGTATGCATGCATATGTCTTTAAGCAAAATTGCCTGCTTCAGTGAGAAATGATGATTTTAATTTTATGGTTATCTAAATCACCCAATAATTTGTCGCAACCATAGAGAAAGTTCTCCTAATGATTGTCCCAATGATTTTCATATCAAGGAACCATGGGACCAAGAAGTAAAATACTTATCAAGCAAAAATAGGTGTTTTTATTTACTCATGAAAATTTCATGAGTTTGACTAATATTACTTAGATTTCTTTTCTCACCCAAATTCATGCAAAGCAAACTCACAATTTCAGCCAGCTGTAAACTTAATGAACATTCTGCAAAATTCTAAATTAGCAAGGAACCCAAGTTGGAAACAATTCAATAGGAAATCAAACTGTTGAAGTCAGCACAAATGGGTGAATTTCTTGACTGGTTTGTTTTGGTTTGTTTGAGGGACATTTTGGGGGTTAAATGGTTTTAATTTGTTTTATTGAAATCTATTTTCAGCTACTACTCACAAAAGCTGGAAAAAATACCACTTTAGATATTTTCCAAAAAAAAAAAATTATCAATGTTTCCAACTCCATAGATGATTTAAGTCTACTTGGAAGTCTAGGAGCATAGAGCAAGGGACAGGGGCATTTGAAGGTCAGGCATATAACTTTAATATACGTTCATTTTAATAATCAAGTCTGTCTATTGAAACATGCACTTTTTGAAGCAGCAAAAGGTTGTCTCCGTAGGTTTCATGAGACAGCTATTGGTAATCTTGTTGACTGTGTTTAAGATTGCAGTGTAGGAAATGAAGTGCTAATTGTTAAACACATTGAAGCCTATGGAATTCTTTAATAGCAGTAAACTTTATTGAGCGTCTAGTACACCAGTTACTGGTAAGTTGTATTATTTCCCCTATTTTATAAATAAACTGATACCCTGATGGATTAAGTAACTTGTCCAAAGCCACAAATTACTTTAAAAAGTAACTTGAAAAAAAAGCCATGCCAAAGTAAAAGAACCGTAATTAGAAGAAAATCTGATTTTGAATCTATATATGTGAGCACTACTCTGAACTTCCCCTATTTTATACTAACAACATCAAGGAGAATCTTTCAGTTCTCAGCTTTTCAATCAGAAGAGAAAGCCTTGCTGTGGGTTTGAAAGAGAAGTAGCAATGAGTAAAATGGACTTGTACAAAGATTTTACATGAATTTTAGAGAGTATATAATTGTGGAAAATAAAGAGAGAACAATAGATTTCTGTACTTCAGTGACTTTCTGGACATATTGAATATTAAATCTTTCCACTCTAGGTCCTCCACACCTAGAGTACTGTCTGAATTAAACTAAATTCTCAACAATTCAAATGAATATATTTTGAGATAATTTAAATAAAAAAGTTTTTTAATAGAAGTTCTTAAAGAAACTACAAGTTGAATTCTTCTTATAACTTTAGATAGAAAATCAGTGAAGCTTAGAAATGTAAATTATTTCTAAATTATACTTTTGGGTGGAGGGCACTTTCAAGGGACAGAGAAGAGCAGCAAACAGAAATGAATATCATTACTCCACAAGTGCTTCATCCTCAAAGCTGGATATCTTTCTGTACGATGAGCCCAAGATCAGTGCCTTGCAAGCTAAAACATTTCCTGTAGCTTACTTCGGGCTACTTGTTGCAGGGTCAGATTGCAGGATCAGCAGAACTCTTATATCTTTTGAAACATTTGGTAAATTCTAAACAGAATATATGAGGAAAAAAAAAGGAATTTTGTGGAACTTTATAAGTAATATATTTTCTTGGGAAGAAAAGTACTTGGTAAAGAGTATAGAGAGCACACTGGAGTCAGAAAGTCATGAGTTTTATCCCTGGCTGTAGTCACTTACTATGTGTGTGATGTATGCATTGGAATGCATCTCTGGTGCAGCAAAGGCCATTAGTATCCCCATCCTTTAGCCACGGGCTTCTTACTGTGATCGCCTGCTGTTCTCCACTTGAGGACTTTTTCTCATGGCATCCTGACGTTCTAAGAATTTAATGCCCTGGGAGCACATTTCAATCAATGACAAATGAGAATCGGTTCATAATCACCAAGTTTCTTGCCCATACGTTTTACATAACACACCAAAACTCTCAGCAGGACATGATTAAATCCTTCAGGGTAAGACCCCCCCTTACCTGTAACAGAAATATGTTCATAAACATACCCTGTTTGGGTTTTCTTTCTTTCCCTGTCTCAAGTTTCTTCTTCCATAATATTCAAGCTTTCTGGAATCAACTCCTGCATAAATTAGTTAAACATGAACCCTTTTCTCAAGCCCGGCTTCAAGACAAATGCAATCTAAGATACTTAGATTTTTTCATATCTAAAAACATCACTACTGAGTTTCTGGTTTCAGCTCCAATATGTGAAAAGTTTGAAAATTTTCACTCCCAACCTTATAACAAGAAAAAGCTGGAAAACTTCTCAGCTATTTTTCTTGAGCCCTTCAGAGGAGAGAATTCACAGGACAAACTGTTACCCTAAAGTCTAAACATTCAGGTACATTGAGTGAATCTGCTTTCTTGGCACAGAAATTTCTGGAGCCATAACAGGTAAAAACACAAAGGTGTTAATTTTGAATAATTACTGGAGGTTGAGTGTGGACTACCAGAAAACTGAGGAAATCCCGGGGCTATAGCTTTAGGAGGGTGCCACACAACTGTGAGTTTTACCTTCAGGGTCCCCAAAAGGTTCTCATGATAAAGAACCAAGAGCCCCTCATGGAACAATGGGGAAAGAGTAATCCCTGTGAAATATGCCCAAGTGTTCTCCATAACAGAGACCTGCTCTGGTAAAAGACACTACCAGAGCCTTATCTGACCTGGGAGAAGAGCATTTCTTCAACTCCTAAATGTGTATGCGTCTAATAATACATAAGGTAAAAACGGATGGAACTGCAAGGAGAAATAGACAAATCCACCATTATCACCGGAGACCTTCAACATCCCTCAGGTAGTAATTGATAGGTCAAGCAGAGAGAAAATAAGTAAGGGTATAGTTGACATTAAGAGCACTATCAACCAATTTAATTTAATTGATATTTATAGAATACTCCATTCATTAAGGGCAGAGTACACAGTCTTCTCAAGTTCAGTTGGAATAGTCATCGCAATAGACCACTTTCAAAGCCATAAAACACACTTTCAAAAACTTCAGTGTAATTCATACATAATATGTTCTCAGACTACAATGGAATTAAGCTAAAAATCAATAACAAAGAAATTCTGGAAAATCCACAAATATTCCATGATTAAATATACACTCTAGTAGCACACATGTCAAAGAAGATGTCTCAAGTTACCAAGATATGTGCAAGTGAATGAAATTGCTTAGAGGGAAATATATAGTATAAATGCATACATTAGGGGAAAAAAAAGAGGAAGAACCAAAATCAATAATCTTAGCTTTGATCTTAGTAAACTAGAGAAAGAAGAGCAATTAAGCCTTAAGCAAGCAGAAGGAAGGAACTAATAAAAATTGAAGCAGAAATTAATGAGATAGAGAATAGGAAAACAGTAGAGAAAATAGTGAAACTAAAATCTTGTTCTTTGTAAAGGTTAACAAAACAAACATCTTTACCTAGATTAACAAAAGAAAAACAAAGAATTACTAATACAAATAATGAAATAGACATTCATACAGTGCTTACAGAAATGAAAAGGTGCACAGCAAATTCAAGTTTTGCTTTTTGCCATTTTACGGAATTTTTCAAAAATATTTTTGATCTGAAATTAGTTGAATTCATGGATCCAGAGCCCAGGGATACAAAGGACTGATTGTATACTCTATCAGTAGAGTAAAAAACAAACAACCCCCATATCAATAGAATAAAAAAAAATCATCTTAATATACACAGAAAAAGCATTTAACAAAATCAAATACTCTATTATGATAAAGCACTCAACAAACTTGGAATAGAAATGAACATTCTAAACCTGATAGAGAATATCCTAGCATCATAATGGTGAGAGATTTGATGTTTCCTGCTACGATCAGTAACAAGACAATAATGTGCACTCTTATAACTTCTATTTAATGCTGTGGTAGAAGTTTTAGCCAGGAAAATTAGGCAAGAAAATGAAAAATTAGGGGCAAAGGAAGAGGTAAATCCATCTATATTCACAAGTGACATGATCTTGTATGTAGAAAATCTTAAAGAATCTATTATACTAGGAAACCATTAGAACTAATTAACAAATTCAGCAAGGTTGCAGGATACAAACTCAGTATGCAAAAATCAGTTGTATCGCTACACACTTGCAATAAACAGTCCAAAAATGAAATTAAGAAAACAATTGAATTTAAATAGCATCAAAAAATAAAACATTTAAGAATTATTTAACAAAACTGAAAACAACTCTGAAAAACTGTAAATATTGTTAAAGAAATAAAGGATCTAAGTAAATGGGAAAAAATAAAAACCCATAAATCATCTTTGTCCATGGATCATAAAACTTAGTATTTTTAAGATGGCAATAATTCTCAAGTTGATGCACAGATTCAACATAATTCCTATAAGAATTTCAACTGATTCTTTGTAGAAATTGACATGCTAATCCTCAAATTCATATGGAAATTCAAGGGGCCAGACAAGCTCAAACAATCCTACAAAAGCAAAAACAAGATTGAAGGACTCTAACTTCCCAATATCAAAACTTACTACAAGGCTACAATAATCAGGAGAATGTGGTATTGGTGAGGGAAAATAAACAGATTAATGTAACAGAACAGAGATCTCAGAAATAGACCCACATAACATAGCCATGCAATCTTTGACAAAGGAACAAGCATAACTGAATGGAGAAAGGATAGTCTTTTCAACAAATGGTGCTGAAACAATTGGATGTCCGTATCCAAAAAATGAATCCTAACACAGTCATCACACTTTTCAGAAAAACTAAGTCAAAATAGATCATAGACCTACGTGCAAAGTTCAAAACTATAAAATATGTAAAAAAACATAGGCAAAAACCTAGGTGAGCTCAAGCTAGTTGATGAATTTTTAGGTGCAATATCAAAAGTGTGATATAAGAAGAAAATTTTAATACGTTGGATTTTATTAAAATTAAAAAGTTCTCTGTGAAAACATAGTTAGACAATGAAAAGACAAGCACAGACCAGGAGAAAAGACTGGCAAAACACATATCAAATAAAGATTTTCTAATCAAAGTATATGTAGAACTCTTGAAACAACAGTAAGAAAACAACTCAGTTAAAAATGGGCAATGGATATGAATAGGCATCTAACAAAATAATGTACAGGCATACTTCAGAGATATTGCTAGTTCAGTTCCAGAGCACTGTAATAAAGAATATCACAATAAAGTGAGTCACACAGATTGTTTGGTTTATACAGTGGTTTATTACGTGTACAAAGCATTACATCTAAAAAACCAAATATACATACCTTTATTAAAAATAATTTATTACTGGGCTTCCCTGGTGGCGCAGTGGTTGAGGGTCCGCCTGCCGATGCAGGGGACGCGGGTTCGTGCTCCGGACCGGGAGGATCCCGCGTGCCGCGAAGCGGCTGGGCCCGTGAGCCATGGCCGCTGAGCCTGCACGTCCGGAGCCTGTTGCTCTGCAACGGGAGAGGCCACAACAGTGAGAGGCTCGCGTACCGAAAAAAAAAAAAAAAAAACGATCACAGATCACCTTAACAAATATAATAATAATAAAGTTTGAAATATTGTGAGAATTACCGAAATGTGACACAGAGACACAAAGTGAGCAAATGCTGTTGGAAAAATGGCGGTGATGGACTTGCTCAACACAGAATGCCACAAACCTTCAATTTGTAAAAAGCACAGTATCTGCAAAGTGCAATAAAGTGAAGCACAATAATATGAGGTACGCCTGAACACAGATGGTTAATAAACATATAAAAATAGATCAACACCGTTTGTTTTTAGGAATTGCAAATTAAAACAGCAAGGAGATACCACCACCACCTGTTAGAATTGCTAAAATATAACAAACTTACACTACCAGTTTTTGGTGAGAAGATGGAGTAACAGGAATTTTCACTCATTGCCAGTGGGAGTGTAAAATGGAACAGACGCTTGGAAACACAGTTTGTCACCTTCTTACAAAGGTAAATATAGTCTTAGCATACAATGGAATTGTAGTCATGTGTGTAACTGATTTCAAAATGTATGTGTACACAAATAACTTGCATGCAAAGTTTTATAGCAGCTTTATGTATAATCACCAAGAACTGGAAGCAACCAATGTATCTGTAAGCACATTTTGTTACATTCATACGAGGGAATATTATTCAGTGATAAAAAGAAATGAGCTATCATGCTATGGATGAGCTTCAATGCTTATTGCTAAGCAAAAGAAGTCAGTCTGAAAAGGCTACATAATATCTGACTACCATTATCTGACATGCTGGGAATGGCACATCTGTAGATACAATGAAAAGATAGTGGTTGCAGGGCTTCAAATAGAGGGAGCAGTGAGCATAGGGATGAACAGGTGAAGGACAGGGAATTTCTGTGGCAATGAAACTATTCTGTATGATACTGTAATGGTGAATCCATGACTCTATGCATTTGTCAAATTAAAATTCAAGATGTATGCAAATAAGATGGAGTTGCTTATGCAGATTCTTTTAATAATGAGAATTAATAAAGCCAATTGAAGTCAATTGAAGAACATTATGTTCACATGTAAGCTATATTTGTAAATAGCTAGATTTTTTAATCATTTGGAGCGAAATATAATATCATTGAAAAGTACTAGAAAAAATCATGCACAACAAAATTCTGAAAATTATACCATCCTAAGAAAAACTCCTTTTAAAAAGAATCACAGAAAATTTAACTTTTTTATTTTCCTGATTAAACAACATTATACATATATACTTGTTGTTTATGAAACTCATATACTATTACTGAAATTGCCTCTTGAATTTAAGAAACTGATGAAAATTAAGCTCATAAAAATTTAATGCCATGAAACCTAAATGTAGAGCACATAGGGTGTAGCTTCTTAGAAAAACCACAATTAGCCTTAAAAAATAAATTACATTTAGTTTTACATACTAAGTTTGCATAGGCAGAGTTTCTTTTGAGCAAACTTGTAACTCTTCTGCTCTGAGTTGTAGTGAAAATAATTCTGTTATTAAAACATCAGGACAGGCTTAAGGTTACTAGGAAGGATGAGGTGAACGTTCTTGAGAGAACTGAGATAACTAAGCAGTTTCCTCTACGGTAATGCCATTGTGTAACCTCATTTTAAATGTTCGATGTGGAGTCATGCAGAACGGATAGAAAACTGACAGGATTTGGGGAATAGGATCTTTTGTGATAAAGTAGACCTGGCCAGTTTAGTTTTACAAAAGTGTATTTTCCCCCTATACAACATGCAAAATGCGTAAAATTCTTGCTATACCTGGTATTTAGCTATAAAATATGAATAGATGTGATGATTCTGCAGCCCACTTGTGGGGGCACAGTTGTGAGGAGCTATGAAACGGACTATTTAAATAACTATTAAGTAATGTTGCATGTCTTCCTTCTATTCCATTGGAGATTGGGTTGAAATGTTAAAATTGCTGGATAAACTATATAATAATAACAGCAACAACAACCTCCACTATAAGGTTTTTGCAGAAAGAGATATTGTACTAATAGAAGGAAAAAAATATCCTGGAAAGACAAAATATACCTCTTAGTCACTTACAAGGAAGATTTTAATAATTAGAACTGTTCAGCTACATCCCTTTCCTATGAAAGTGACACAGCTCTTATTTTTTTCAGTTTATACCATGGGGCAGATCCATGGTATAAGCTAAGCATATTATACACATGAGCTTATGAAAATATTCACAGTAGCACCTTGATAAAGATGCTATTAATTAATATTCCCTTTCCCCAGATTAGAAAAGTATTTGGAAAGGTTTTCATTTCCCAAAAGTTGCATGTGTAGTAAATGGCAGATAAGATATTTAAAGTAAGGTTTACTTTTTCCAGTGCAGACTTTTAACAATTATGTTCATCTCCTTAACTGTGTCAGTGGAGACGATGAAAATTAGGGATGAAGATAAAACCGTTCATCCTTTGGATAGAAAGTGGGATTTTTGACCTCCCGGTTTCCCTTAATACTGATTCTATTAGATTCTATGACAATAGCATTGGATGGATAAGTTTTAATATGACATAGGACTTACTATAGTGTTGTCCTAATTTGGTTCCTTGGCCAAGGTATGTTCTTTGTAGACTGTGAACTTCCAGAAAGTATGACAAACTCTTACGCTTATATCCACAAGGTCTAGCTAGCACAATAACAAGCACATATAGATGCCCAAGACATAAATTTTGGAAAATCTCAACAACAAAATATATAAAATAGGACTGGCTTGAGGAGGCAATCTGGAACATTGTGTTTCTTTTCTTTTCTTTTCTTTTCCTTTTTTGTTTTACATCTTTATTGGAGTATAATTGCTTTACAATGGTGTGTTAGTTTCTGCTTTATAACAAAGTGAATCAGTTACACACATACATATGTTCCCATATCTCTTCCCTCTTGCATCTCCCTCCCACCCTCCCTATCCCACCCCTCCAGGCGGTCACAAAGCACCGAGCTGGTCTCCCTGTGCTATGCGGCTGCTTCCCGCTAGCTCTCTGTCTTACGCTTGGTAGTGTGTATATGTCCATGCCTCTCTCTCGCTGTGTTGCTTTTCTACCCGCTGCTTGTATTTCCTTTTCTCATCTTGTCTACTTAAGCAACTTTCATTTACATTTCAAAACCTTTCCTTGTTATTCTTTCTTTGGTAAAGATTTCCCTGAGCAATCCTAGCTTTCTGTACTCATTATAGAACTTGCACACAATACAACTATTTCATGTACCACACTGTATTTTGGGTGTAACAAGTATTACCCACTAGTTGAGAGCCTGGGCTCTGAAATCAGACACTCCTGCCTTTTAATCTAGGCTCCAGTGCTTACTAGCCTTTGGGTAAATTAGTTTAACACTCTGAGCCTTGGTCTCTTCATCCAACGTCCTTTCCCCATATGATGATTTGGAGGATTAAACCACCTAGAACATGCTTATAGACAAGTTAGCTGGGAGCAGTAGGGCAGTGGTGGCAGTAAATTTAGAAGCTTAACTCCATCCCATATCCGAACTAGGAGCCTCTAATTCAGGCTTCCAGTAGAACATTCTACAATGATTGATGTGCTCTATACCTGCTATGTTCAGTATGGTCAACACTAGTCACTGTGCCTAGTGTGTACTTTAAATGCAACTAAATGAGACCAAGGAAGTGAATGTTTAATTTTATTTAATTAATGTATTCTTAAATAGCTACACTGTGCTAGGGAGCACACCTCTAGAGGACAAGGGAGTGTATATATTACATTTCATTCCTGGTGCCCAGTGCCATGTGATACAAAGCCAATTCTCTGGAACTTTTTGTGGACTGTGGAAAGAAACGATGTGTGTGATGATGGTGAAAACATGACACTATCGATAATGAACTGGATTTTCATATTCTCTGTAAGGTGTCCTCCAATGGCCATCAATCTTCAGTAAGTGTATACTGTGGTCACCATTAGCACCTTTGCCCACTGTCTGTGTGCTGTGGGTATCCTCCCTTAGAAACTCTTCACAGGCACAGAGACTCACAAGCAAATTCCATAAGCTCTACTGGGCACCTTATTAAACTTAAAAAGTAGAGGACCCAACATGGTTAGCTTCCCAAGAGGAAGCCATGCTGTAGAGTGGCAGGATGTTTGCAATTAGCTGGACTTGGTTGGAATCCAACTCAGGCACTTCATAGCTGAGCAGTCTTGGACAAATTGTTTAATGTGTCTGCAACTCAGTTTCTTCAGATATAAAGTAGACATAATACCGTACCTACTGTAAGGAGTCTTGGTGAGCATTAAATCAGCTAAGAACTCTGGCTTGTAAAAGAAAGCACAGAAGATAACTCATGTGTGATCTCTTTCTTCTGCATTTCATTATTCCTATCACACAGCCCTCATTTGATAGATGCTTAAAATATTTCATGTTTTATTATCCTTTTCTCTAATTGGCACCTCCATTCCAATTCTCTGCATGCTCAAGTGTATTCCTGCTCTCTCCAGAGAACTTTTGATACATTCCTTCCCACAGCACCTGATGAGAAATTTAATGCCCCCTTTTCTTGTGTCCCTCGACTTTATGGTGTTTACTCTCTTCCCCAAAAAATGATTCTCACAGGTAAAATGTTCTTCTATTTAACTAAATATCTTTTTTTTGTTTTTTCACTGCCAGTTCGATTTTCCCTAGTTTGCCTTTGTTTCTTTTCTGAGGTGTGTTATTGCTTTCCAATGGCAGAGGTGGCAAGGAAGGAAGGGTGCTAATATAATTAGAGTTTACCTTGGGTTAGAATGGTATATGTAATCCACACAACATCAATTAAACTTAACAGCCTAACAGTTCCCACTTTAGAAGTTATGAAGTCGTTTCCCCAGAGTACCCTAGCCAGTGGGAAATGGAGCTGGGATTTGCACTCCATGCTCTTTCCACTTGGACACGCTGCTTTTTGCCCTAAACTTCCCTGTATTGGAGCTGTTGGTCAAGCTCCCATTCAGAGTGATGTAGCTGCAGCAGTCAAGGGAAAGGGAAGGAAGCAAAGCCAAGCAGCTCAGCATGAAGAATGGTAATAACCTGACTTAGATTTAAATAATGATAACCCCTAAGGGACAGGTTCCTAGCCTGGAGAGCGATTATGCAAATGAACTCTCTGTGTATTTCTGAAAGTAACATTTTGTATGGAAACTGACTTCAGTGTTGATGACTGTTTTAAGCTGGCTTCGAAAAATGCATTTCACTGTGCCTGCCTTTTCTGCCTTTTTTCAAAAATACATAGCCAAGGGGAAAGGGCAAGTGAGCTAGCATTTAATGAATCCTCTAACATGCCAAACACTGCCTTAGGCACTTTTACATATGTTATTTTATTTAATCCTACGAGCAGTAAGTTTTGCAAGCCCCATTTCTTTTTTCTTTTCTTTCTTTCTTTCTTTCTTTTTTTTAAATTAAGAAACTAGATAAGAGAAAAGCATAAGGGAAATATTGAGCACCTAATTTTGTACCAAACACCAAAAATGTTATGTTCACAATATTTGACATTTTTTAAATATTGAAACACTACGATCTTAACACCAAGACCAAGTAAAAGACAGTAAGAGCAAAGGAAAATTACACTATAACCTCACTTAGAAGTATAAACACAAAATTCCCTTAGAAGTGTCAAAACCAAATGCACAAATGTACCAAAAATTCTAACATATTATGATTAATTAGTGTTTGTTTAAAAAAAATCTTAACATGACTTAATCCAAAGACAATACACGAGTGCAGTTTACCATATTGACTTCTTATTGGGATAATAAATTATATTCTTTTTTTTTTTTTTGGCTGCACTGGGTCTTCATCGCTGAGCGCGGGCTTTTCTCTAGGTGTGGCGAGCAGGGTCTACGGTGGTCAGGCTTCTTATTGCGGTGGCTTCTCTTGTTGTGGAGCACGGACTCTAGGTGGATGGGCTTTGGTAGTTGCAGCACACGGGCTCAGTAGTTGTGGCTCACGGGCTCTAGAGTGCAGGCTCAGTAGTTGTGGCACACGGTCTTAGTTGCTCCACAGCACGTGGGATCTTCCCGAACCAGGGATCGAACCTGTGTCCCCTGCATTGGCAGGCGGATTCTTAACCACTGCACCACCAGGGAAGTCCCTAAATTATATTCTTAATAGACTTAGAAAGAGTATTTGATAAATTTCAACATACATTTATGAGTTTAGGTATAGAAAAGCATATCTTTAACCTGATAAATTTATGCAAGAAATTGTTCTTATTGGATTAGAAACATTTTCTTCATAACTTGTCAATAATCAAGGATGCCAACTTCACTGCTTCTATTCAGTGCTTTGCTAAAAGTCCTAAGCAACAAGATAAAAAAGAAAAGAAAGTAGTATACAGATTAGGAAAGGAAGAAACAAAACTTCATCATACCAGGCACATGTAGACACACACACACACACACACACAGAGACACACAACTTTCTATAGCCCGTTCCCTCTACCCTGAAAATTGTCTCTCTTTAAAAGTCTGATAATTTGACTGGATTACTACTATTACCTCCCCCAGAGAATCCCAAGAAATTCTAAATTATTGGAACTAATGAAAGTGATCAGAAAGATTACTGGATACATCAATAACAAATAGTCATTTACATCTCCTATTTAGAAGCAAAAATAAAATTTTGAAAAGATGTCATTTAAAATGTCAACAAAAACCATACGAATCTAGGAATAAATCTTTAGGAGATGGCTAGATCTTTATGTAGAAAATTAAAAATTTTAATAAAAGGCATGAAAGAAAAACACAAATGAAAAATTATACTATGCTTATGGAGGTAAGACTATGTATCATTAAAATGGGAATGCTGGGCTTCCCTGGTGGCGCAGTGGTTGGGATTTCGCCTGCCAATGCAGGGGACACGGGTTTGAGCCCTGGTCTGGGAGGATCCCACATGCTGCAGAGCAACAAGGCCTGTGTGCCACAACTGCTGAGCCTGCGCTCTAGAGTCCACGAGCTACAACTGCTGAGCCCGTGTGCCACAACTACTGAAGCCCACGCACCTAGAGCCCATGCTCCGCAACAAGAGAAGCCATCGCAGTGAGAAGCCCGTGCACCGCAACAGAGAGTGGCCCCCGCTCACCGCAACTAGAGGGGGCCCGCACACAGCAGCAAAGACCCAATGCAACCAAATATAAATAATAAATAAATTTTTTAAAAAATGGCAATGCTTCCCCAAATGATCTATACATTTAATTTTAATGCCAATCAAGATCTCAAAACAGATATTTATGTGTACCTGACGTAACAAAAATAGATGACACTTTAAAATAATAGAAGTGAATATTATCTTAGTAAGTATCAAAAAATTCTGTAAGCTATAATATCAAAGTATAATGATTTTGCATCAGAGAAATGTGAATTAAAACCACAATGAGAGGAAAAAAAAAAACCACAATGAGATATCACCTCACACTTATTGGAATAGCTACCATCAAAAAGACCACAAATAACAAATGTGGGTGAGGATGTGGAGAAAAGGGAATCCTCGTACATTGTTGGTGGGAATATAAATTGCTGCAGGCAGTTTCTCAAAAAACTAAAAAGAAAACTACCATATGACTGAGGAATTCCACTCCTGGATATGTAGCCAAAAAAATAAATAAATAAAACATTAATTCAAAAAGATAGTGGCACTCCAATGTTCATAGCAGCATTATTTACAATTGCTGAGATATGGAAGCAACATACGTATCCATCGATAAGTAAATGGATAAATAAGATGTGGCATACATACATGATGGAATAGTACTCAGCCATAAACAAGAATTAAATGTTGCCATTTGCAATAGTAAGGATGGACTTGGAGGGCATTATGCTAAGTGAAATAGAGAAAGACAAACATTGTATACTGCCACTTATATGTGGAATATAAAAAATAAACTAGTGATTATTTTAAGAGGTAATAATTTTGACACAACAGATAAAAGAATAGGACCTAAAAACATATCCAAGTATATCTGGAGTCAAATTAAATGTCAGAGGAAAAGAATGAGCCACCCACTACGTGCAAATCAGAACTTAAGTATAAAGTCTAAGAAATAAAACTGAAGAAGAGAAAGAGGAAGAAGAGGAGAAGGAAGATGATGAAGGAGAAGGAGGCAGAGGGAGAAGAGGAGAAGAAAAAGAAAGAGAAGGAAAAGGAGAAGACTGAAGAATAAGAGTAGAATTTTGGTTGCCAATTAAGAATTCATTTACAAGAATTCATTTTTATAAGAATTCATTTACAAGAATTCATTCATTCTAGGGCCTCTAATTATAGAGGCCGTAGAATTTCAACACGAATAATCATAACATTACAGTTAAGAACATATTATATGTTAAGTCCTTTGCTAAGAGCTTTATATACACTGTCTCAAAGAACATTCACAAAAATCTTTTGAGATAGGTGAAATTATTATCATTTTATAGATGAGATATCATCTCTAAATGACTTACCCAACTTAAATAAAATGGTTAGTGTCACCTATTGGATTAAAAACTCAGGCTATATGACTCTAGACAACTCTTAACCACTTCTGTAAATGCTTGGAGGGTGATTGGAGGTTCTTTGAGAGGGCTTCAGGTAATTCAAGTATTTCACCATTCTACCAGAAATTAAATATTCACTTCAGTTTGGCCACGCAGATTAACAAGCACATCAAATAGTTTTGCTTTCGGCTAGAATAATATCAACTATGGGTAAAACACTGATAAATGAAGCTAATCATGAGCTCATTGTTAAGCATATCTTCCTTTTTTTAGTAAAATCTAGAAAGCACTTATTTTTTTTTTTTTTAGGAGATAAAGTCAATGATCTCCAGCTTGTCACTATCAAGGATTCTTTTATTAATCCTCTCAACCTAGTCATCACACTTGTGTTTTTTTGTTTTTCTTAGAAAAAATGTTACTTTCCTAGTTCAGGTAATACACATATTTCAGCCACAAATCTATCCCCTTTAAAGAAGAAATTAACACTGAATCCCAAACTCACACAGATGTTTTAAAAAAAAAAAATAGTGTTTTCTCTTTGATGTCAAATTGCTTCTGGGCATTTTTCTACCTTTGGGCAATTCTCTTTCCAACATAATTGTGCATCACATTTTTAACATCCTTAGATCTGTCTTAACACCACTGTTTGTTTGTTTAATTATCTCATTTCCACTAAACTTCTAGTTTCTGGTTTTATTGGTTCAGATGCTTTCAGAGTGATCCTTGTGTCGCACCATCTGCAAATTTGATTACTACACTATTTACTCGGATCTATCAAATTATCAATAAAGGATGAAAAGAAAACATACAGGCTTACACTGGTCCTGCAGTGCCCTCTCACCGGCCCCCTAAGGTCCAGAGACAGTAATTTATCACCAGCCCATGTTTATGTCACAGGAGCTGACCTTGCTGTGTGGACAGGGCTGACATCCAAGTGTCCCTCTATTTGTCTTGTGAGTTAAGACCATGGGAAGAGCCATATTGGACACTTCAGTTAATCCAATGCTAACAAACTCACAATTTTATGGTATTTAAACTCGACATTCATAGTACTTCACATGCACATTCTAAATGTTCCAGAACCTACCATAGGCACCAAACTGTAAGCTCCCTGAGACTAGAAGCTGTGGATATTTGTGAATCTCCAGTGACCAGCACAGGGCTTAATATATACCTTTTTTAATATCTAGTGTGTTAGATTAATGCTACCAGAAAGAGTCTACTTCCTTTAAAGAGTATTAGTCCATTGGTAAGGTTGAGCTTTATAAGATGAAATGGCAATAAATATTTGTTTAATGAGAAATTTATACTATAATCATGAGAAGTAATGCATTCCTTAGTTTCCCACCTGTAAAATGGGTGACCTGCTCATGGTCTCTTGAGATTACAAACACATACGTACTCACACCCATATCTTCAAAGAATGAGCTGAAAAATCACCTCTGCCCCAATAGCTTTGGCAGCTTTCTGAGCTGATCTATAATACCTTGTATTCCCTTCTGTTTTAGCATATAAGATATACACTCACACACACACACACACACGTAAAGTACAGTATGTTTCTTCTGCTGGCTTGTGTGAGTCGAGTCCACATCTTTTTCCTTGGTGTAATCTTTGTGCCTAGCACACACCACCTAATAAATCAATCAAGTGAGGTCTAGGACTGCAGCAAATCTTTCTAAGTCCAGGCTCTCTCCTCCATGCCATAGATACCATCTCATTTCCATTTTACTAGTATACAGCAAGTGTTTAGCCGTGTCCTTTCATACCTCTTGGATTCTTTCCTCTTTCATCAGTATCTGGCTGAGGAATTAAACTGTTTGTGAAACATGTGTTTTTAAATACCTTATAAAGTTTTTCTGAGATTAATCTCAATGTGTTTGTTATACCTTGTTGCCTTCTGTGGTGACAGCATGTGTGTTAATAAAGTATATGTCATGGGTTCTGGCCTAGACATACCCAGTGCTCCTAACATTTGTCCCCCAGCCTTATAGTTTGTCCCTTGGTCACAGATCAAAAAGGAAAATGTAAGTAATAGTCTGATTTCCAAATATGTCTTTAAGTTATTGACAATAAGCAATACCTAATATGTGATGTTTTAGAACACAGAAGGCTACTTCATAAAATGATCTAGAATTGAAGGTGTATTCAATTCTGTGTAATTCAAATACACAGGTGTATTCTATTACAGAGTGATTCCATCACTCAACACAGGCCATTTTTCACCAATCATTTGTTACCTAGATTTCAATCCATCAAAAATATCCAGAACTTTTTTTTTTTTTTTTTTTTTGCAGTATGCGGGCCTCTCACTGTTGTGGCCTCTCCCGTTGCAGAGCACAGGCTCCAGACGCGCAGCCTCAGCGGCCATGGCTCACGGGCCCAGCCGCTCCGCGGCATGTGGGATTCTTCCGGACCGGGGCACGAACCCGCGTCCCCTGCATCGGCAGGCGGACTCTCAACCACTGCGCCACCGGGGAAGCCCCGAAAATATCCAGAACTTTAAACTGCTTTCCAAGTTATTCTAATAATCAGTCATGTTTGGGAGTTTATAATCAACTCAAATGTCCTTCAACTGTAAATAAGAAGACTGGGACTAAGAGAAAAATGCCAAAGACAATGAGACCAATTGAATCAGAATTTTCTAGGGGAAGGGAGGCCTGGAAAATTCTATTTTTCAAAAATCTTCTAGGTGATTCTAATTATCAGTGAGGATTGAGACCTACTGAATCAGACCTAAATCTTCTGATTTTCATTCTAGTACTCTCTGCACAAGTAATATATCCCTTTTTCCTCAGCTACCTTTCTTAGCATTTTTGGTCACTAAGCCCTACAGATAAAAAGACACACAAAAGGTCTATATGTTTTACAAACCAGAAACTTGTGCACCCTTCCTCTGGTACTTTGTGAGATGATATTGGTAAGGTAAAAATTGAAAATTAAATAAATTAATAAGTAACTAGAAAACCAGTTCTGTTTTAATTATTTTTCAATTTTTCTGATGATGTCAAAGATAAAGTTTGTTTGAAGCTAATGTGGTGTTAAGTATCTTACTTGCTGATCTTTCTTTGTATGAAGAAGAAAAAGAGGAGAAGGAGGAGGAGGAGACCAAGAAGAGGAAGGGGTGGAGAAAGGGGAAAACATCAGGTTCAGAGACTGGCAGGCACAGGAATCAAGCAGGAATTATGTGTGTTCGTATGTCATGAATACTTATTTCCATAGCTACTTTCTGCTTATAGGAAGTAACATGGTAATAGTATAAAATTTTATTTTCATAATAGCTGTTAACAGTATACTTTGGGACATGAATTTTAATGGCATCAATATTGTCTTACAAAAGTGCCAGACTCTAAGGCATTCAAAGAATCATATCAAGAATTGGGGGGGCTTGGGGCTTCCCTGGTGGCGCAGTGGTTGAGAATCTGCCGCTAATGCAGGGGACACGGGTTCGAGCCCCGATCTGGGAAGATCCCACATGCCGCGGAACAACTAGGCCCGTGAGCCACAGCTACTGAGCTTGCGCGTCTGGAGCCTGTGCTCCGCAACAAGAGAGGCCGCGATAGTGAGAGGCCCACGCACCGCGATGAAGAGTGGCCCCCGCTTGCCACAACTAGAGAAAGCCCTCGCACAGAAACGAAGACCCAACACAGCCAAAAATAATTAATTAAAAAAAAAAGCTCTGCTGAACACTCATTTGTTAAAAAAAAAAAAAAGGGAAATGGGGGGGCTTCCCTGGTGGTGCAGTGGTTGAAAGTCCGCATGCCGATGCAGGGGACACAGGTTCGTGCCCCGGTCCGGGAAGATCCCACATGCTGCAGAGCAACTAAGCCCGTACTCCACAACTGCTGAGCCTGCACTCTAGAGCCCACAAATCACAACTACTGAAGCCCGTGTGCCACAACTGCTGAAGCCCATGTGCAGCAACTACTGAAGCCCGCACACCTAGAGCCTGTGCTCTGCAACAAGAGAAGCCACCGCAACGAGAAGCCCACGCACCACAACGAAGAGTAGCCCCCGCTCACAGCAACTAGACAAAGCCCACACGCACCAACGAAGACCCAACACAGCCAAAAATAAATAAATAAATTTATTTAAAAAATAATAATAATGATTATTATAACTGACCTACTTCTCCATGCATTCAAAGGCTTTGACACTTCATTCAAGGACTGTCTTGTTTGTTATATCAAAGAGCATGTGAAAAACCCTTAAAGGGAATCTTCTGTTCCCGGAAGTTTTTTGTTTTTTTGGTTATTTTTTTTTTAACATCTTTATTGGAGTATAATTACTTTACAATGGTGTGTTAATTTCTGCTTTATAACAAAGTGAATCAGTTATAGATATACATATGTTCCCATATCTCTTCCCTCTTGTGTCTCCCTCCCTCCCACCCTCCCTATCCATTGCCTCTAGGTGGTCACAAAGCACCAGGCTGATCTCCCTGTGCTATGCGGCTGCTTCCCACTAGCTATCTATTTTACGTTTGGTAGTGTATATATGTCCATGCCACTCTCTCACTTTCTCACAGCTTACCCTTCCCCCTCACCATATCCTCAAGTCCATTCTCTAGTAGGTCTGTGTCTTTATTCCCATCTTATCCCTAGGTTCTTCATGACCTTTTTTTTTTTTCCTCTTACATTCCATATATATGTGTTAGCAAACGGTATTTGTTTTTCTCTTTCTGACTTACTTCACTCTGTATGACAGACTCTAGGTCCATCCACCTCACTGCAAATATCTCAATTTTGTTTCTTTTTCTGGCTGAGTAATATTCCATTGTATATATGTGCCACATCTTCTTTATACATTCATCTGATGATGGACACTTAGGTTGCTTCCATGTCCTGGCTATTGTAAATAGAGCTGCAATGAACATTTTGGTACATGACACTTTTTGAATTATGGTTTTCTCAGAGTATATGTCCAGTAGTGGGATTGCTGGGTCATATGGTAGTTCTATTTTTAGTTTTTTAAGGAACCTCCATACCGTTCTCCATAGTGGCTGTATCAATTTATATTCCCACGAACAGTGCGAGAGTGTTCCCTTTATTCCACACCCTCTCCAGCATTTATTGTTTCTAGATTTTTTTTTTTTTTAACATCTTTATTGGAGTATAATTGCTTTACAATGGTATGTTAGTTTCAGCTTCACAACAAAATGAATCAGTTATACATATACATATGTTCCCATATCTCTTCCCGCTTGCGTCTCCCTCCCTCCCACCCTCCCTATCCCACCCCTCCAGGCGGTCACAAAGCACCGAGCTGATCTCCCTGTGCTATGCGGCTGCTTCCCACTAGCTTACGTTTGGTAGTGTATATATGTCCATGCCTCTTTATCGCTTTGTCACCGTTTACACTTCCCCCTCCCCATAGCCTCAAGTCCATTCTCTAGTAAGTCTGTGTCTTTATTCCTGTTTCACCCCTAGGTTTTTCATGACATTTTTTTTTTAAATTCCATATATATGTGTTAGCATACGGTATTTGTCTCTCTCTTTCTGACTTACTTCACTCTGTATGACAGACTCTAGGTCTATCCACCTCATTACAAATAGCTCAATTTCGTCTCTTTTTATGGCTGAGTAATATTCCATTGTATATATGTGCCACATCTTCTTTATCCATTCATCCGATGATGGACACTTAGGTTGTTTCCATCTCTGGGCTATTGTAAATAGAGCTGCAATGAACATTTTGGTACATGACTCTTTTTGAATTATGGTTTTCTCAGGGTATATGCCCAGTAGTGGGATTGCTGGGTCATATGGTAGTTCTATTTGTAGCTTTTTAAGGAACCTCCATACTGTTCTCCACAGTGGCTGTATCAATTTACATTCCCACCAACAGTGTAAGAGGGTTCCCTTTTCTCCACACCCTCTCCAGCATTTATTGTTTCTAGATTTTTTGATGATAGCCATTCTGACTGGTGTGAGATGATATCTCATTGTAGTTTTGATTTGCATTTCTCTCATGATTAGTGATGTTGAGCATTCTCTCATGTATACAAGTTTTTTTCATGAGAAATGGGCAAAGCCAGCTTTCTTTTCAGAATCAAAATGCAGAACAAATGGAAAAATTACGGTATTTAACCTTCACAAGTTTGAGCCTCCACAAATAATGCAACCAAGTTTTACATTTTTAACAGCCCTTCTGTATACACTCCGTCTTCTCTATCTTATTTGCAAATTTTGTCTTCATTCCCGAATATGCCAATTGCATTGTTACTTAAAAAGAAAGAGCCTTCCCAGTTACTGTCAAAAAGTACTATTTAGCTTACCCCTCCATTACTCAGGAAACTACAAAGAGGATGGAGTGTAATACGAGCAGTACAGAGTCTTATGCAATTCATGAGGACCACTTAGTCCTTACATGAATCTGGTTGCTAACATTTCTATTATATTGTGACAATAACTACCGACTGTTATCTCTGAGAAATGGGGGGAGTAAATTCTTAATAAAAGAAACCAGGTACAAAGCAACATTTTACTTTTGTTGTGATAAAAAAAAAAAAGTTACATTTTACAGATAAAATGTAGAACCCTGAAATACTGACACATTCTCTTATCGTGCACAATGCTGAGGTTCTCCTATGATTCACTTTAAAACTGCAATTAAAAATGTACAAAAAAGAAAAGAAAAGAAAAAAATCAACCCACAAAGCTTCTAAAAAAGGAACCCGCAGGCACTTCCTCTTGTGGAATGTTTAAAAAGTTAGCCTACTAAAGAAAACAGTCGACTTCTTATGAAGGTTTTGGAGAAATATGTATCAGTTCGTTTTATTTGGGTATTCAATAATATCCTTGGTGATAATGCTGACTCCATGGCTTCTGACCCCAGAATTGACCCTGCTGCCACTGGTTGTAGCCCTGAGATTAGTTTTTATAGCCACAATTGTTTCCTCGTCCTCTGAAGTTCTGATTGTAGTTCCCTGTTAGGCATTCCACCTCTGTTGTAATTCCCTCTGTTTCTAGATTTTTTGATGATGGCCATTCTGACTGGCGTGAGATGATATCACATTATAGTTTTGATTTGCATTTCTCTAATGATTAATGATGTTGAGCATTCTTTCATGTGTTTGTTGGCCATCTGTATATCTTCTTTGGAGAAATGTCTGTTTAGGTCTCCTGCCCATTTTTGGATTGGGTTGTTTGTTGTTTTGTTTTTGAGCTGCATGAGCTTCTTGTAAACCTTGGAGATTAATCCTTTGTCAGTTGCTTCATTTGCAAATATTTTCTCCCATTCTGAGGGTTGTCTTTTGGTCTTGTTTATGGTTTCCTTTGCTGTGCAAAAGCTTTGAAGTTTCATTAGGTCCCATTTGTTTATTTTTGGTTTTATTTCAGTTTCCCTAGGAGGTGGGTCAAAAAGGATCTTGCTGTGATTTATGTGAAAGAATGTTCTGCCTATGTTTTCCTCTAAGAGTTTGATAGTGTCTGGCCTTACATTTAGGTCTTGAATGAATTTTGAGTTTATTTTTGTGTATGGTGTTAGGGAGTGTTCTAATTTCATACTTTTACATGTACTTGTCTAGTTTTCCCAGCACCACTTATTGAAGAGGGTGTCTTTTCTCCACTATATATTCTTGCCACCTTTATCAAAGATAAGGTGACCATATGTGCGTGGGTTTATCTCTGGGCTTTCTATCCTATTCCATTGATCTATATTTCTGTTTTTGTGCCAGTACCATATTGTCTTGATTACTGTAGCTTTGTAGTATAGTCTGAAGTCAGGGAGCCTGATTCCTCCAGCTCCATTTTTCGTTCTCAAGATTGCTTTGGCTATTCGGGGTCCTTTGTGTTTCCATACAAATTGTGAAATTTTTTGTTCTAGTTCTGTGAAAAATGCCAGTGGTAGTATGATAGGGATTGCATTGAATCTGTAGATTGCTTTGGGTAGTAGAGCCATTTTCACAATGTTGGTTCTTCAAATCCAAGAACAAGGTATATCTCTCCATCTATTTGTATCATCTTTAATTTCTTTCATCAGTGTCTTATAATTTTCTGCATACAGGTCTTTTGTCTCCTTACGTAGGTTTATTCCTGGATATTTTATTCTTTTCCTTGCAATGGTAAATGGGAGTGTTTTCTTAATTTCACTTTCAGATTTTTCATCATTAGTGTATAGGAATGCCAGAGATTTCTGTGCATTAATTTTGTATCCTGCTACTTTACCATATTCATTGATTAGCTCTAGTAGTTTTCTGGTAGCATCTTTAGGATTCTCTATGTAGAGTATCATGTCATTGGCAAACAGTTTCAGCTTTACTTCTTTTCTGATTTGGATTCCTTTTATTTCCTTTTCTTTTTCGATTGCTGTGGCTAATACTTCCAAAACTATGTTGAATAATAGTGGTGAGAGTGGGCAGCCTTGTCTTGTTCCTGATCTTAGTGGAAATGGTTTCAGTTTTTCACCATTGAGGATGATGTTGGCTGTGGGTTTATCATATGTGGCCTTTATTATGTTGAGGGAAGTTCACCGTATGCCTACTTTCTGCAGGGTTTTTATCATAAAAGGGTGTTGAAGTTTGTCAAAAGCTTTCTCTGCATTTACTGAGATGATCATATGGTTTTTATTCTTCAGTATGTTAATATGGTGTATCACATTGATTGATTTGCATATATTGAAGAATTCTTGCATTCCTGGAATAAACCCCACTTGATCATCGTGTTTGATCCTTTAAATGTACTGTTGGATTCTGTTTGCTAGTATTTTGTTGAGGATTTTTGCATGTACGTTCATCAGTGATATTGGCCTGTAGTTTTCTTTCTTTGTGGCATCTTTGTCTGGTTTTGGTATCAGGGGGATGGTGGCCTCTTAGAATGAGTTTGGGAGTGTTTCTCCCTCTGCTATATTTTGGAAGAGTTTGAGAAGAACAGGTGTTAGCTCTTCTCTAAATGTTTGATAGAATTCACCTGTGCAGACATCTGGTCCTGGGCTTTTGTTTGTTGGAATATTTTTTTTTCTTTCTTTCTTTCTTTTTTTTTGTGGTACACGGGCCTCTCACTGTTGTGGCCTCTCCCGTTGCGGAGCACAAGCTCCAGACGCGCAGGCTCAGTGGCCATGGCTCATGGGCCCAGCCGCTCCTCGGCATGTGGGATCTTCCCGGACCGGGGCACGAACCTGTGTCCCCTGCATCGGCAGGCGGACTCTAAACCACTGTACCACCAGGGAAGCCCTGTTGGAAGATTTTTAATCACAGTTTCAATTTCAGTGCTTGTGATTGGTCTGTTAATATTTTCTATTTCTTCCTGGTTCAGTCTCGGCAGGCTGTGCAATTCTAAGAATTTGTCCATTTCTTCCAGGCTGTCCATTTTATTGGCATAGAGTTGCTTGTAGGATCTCATCCTTTGTATTGCTGCAGTGTCAGTTGTTAGTTCTCCTTTTTCATTTCTAATTCTATTGATTTGAGTCTTCTCCCTTTTTTTCTTGATGAGTCTGGCTAATGGTTTACCAATTTTGTTTATCTTCTCAAAGAATCAGCTTTCAGTTTTATTGAACTTTGCTATCATTTCTTTCATTTGTTTTTCATTTATTTCTGATCTGATTTTTATGATTTCTTTCCTTCTGCTAACTTTGGGTTTTTTTTTTTCTTCTTTCTCTAATTGCTTTAGGTGTGAGGTTAGGTTGTTTATTTGAGATGTTTCCTGTTTCTTAAGGTAGGATTGTATTGCTGTAAACTTACCTCTTAGAACTGCTTTTGCTGCATTCCATAGGTTTTGGGTCATTGTGTCTGCATTGTCATTTGTTTTTAGGTATTTTTGGATTTCCTCTTTGATTTCTTGAGTGACCACTTGGTTATTAAGTAGTGTATTGTTTAGCCTCCACGTGTTTGTATTTTTTACAGATCTTTTCCTGTAATTGATATCTAGTCTCATAGCGCTGTGGTTGGAAAAGATACTTGATACGATTTCAGTTTTCTTAAATTTACCAAGGCTTGATTTGTGATCAAAGATATGATCTATCCTGGAGAATGTTCCCTGAGCACTTGAGAAAAATGTGTATTCTGTTGTTTTTGGATGGAATATAAATATCAATTAAGTCTATCTTGTTTAATGTGTCATTTAAGGCTTATGTTTCCTTATTTATTTTCAGTTTGGTTGATCTGTCCATTGGTGAAAGTGGGGTGTTAAAGTACCCTACTATGATTGTGTTACTGTCGAATTCCCCTTTTATGGCTGTTAGTATTTGCCTTATGTATTGAGGTGCTCCCATGTTGGGTGTATAAATATTTACAATTGTTATATCTTCTTCTTGGATCGATCCCTTGATCATTATGTAGTGTCCTTCTTTGTCTCTTGTAATAGTCTTTATTTTAAAGTCACTTTGTCTGATATGAGAATTGCTACTCCAGCTTTATTTTGATTTCTATTTGCATGGAATATCTTTTCCCATCCCCTCACTTTATGTCTGTATGTGTCACTGGGTCTGAAGTGGGTCTCTTGTAGACAGCATATATATGGGTCTTGTTTTTGTATCCATTCAGCCAGTCTGTGTCTTTTGGTGGGAGCATTTAATCCATTTACATTTAAGGTAATTATTGATACGTATGTTCCTATTCCCATTTTCTTAATTGTTTTGGGTTCGTTATTGTAGGTCTTTTCCTTCTCTTGTGTTTCTTGCCTAGAGAAGTCCTTTAGCATTTGTTGTAAAGCTGGTTTGGTGGTGCTGAACTCTCTCAGCTTTAGCTTGTCTGCAAAGGTTTTAATTTCTCCATCAAATCTGAATGAGATCCTTGTGTAGAGTAATCTTTGTTGTAGGTTTTTCTCCTTCATGACTTTAAATATGTCCTGCCACTCCCTTCTGGCTTGCAGAGTTTCTGCTGAAAGATCAGCTGTTAACCTTTTGGGATTTCCCTTGTGTGTTATTTGTTGTTTTTCCCTTCCTGCTTTTAGTATGTTTTCTTTGTATTTAATTTTTGATAGTTTGATTAATATGTGTCTTGGCGTGTTTCTCCTTGGATTTTTCCTGTATGGGACTCTCTGTGCTTCCTGGATTTGACTAACTATTTCCTTTCCCATATTAGGGAAGTTTTCAACTATAATCTCTTCAAGTATTTTCTCAGTCCCTTTCTTTTTCCCTTCTTCTTATGGGACCCCTATCATTCGAATGTTGGTGCATTTAATGTTGTCCCAGAGGTCTCTGAGACTGTCCTCAGTTCTTTTCATTCTTTTTTCGTTATTCTGCTCTGCAGTATTTATTTCCACTATTTTATCTTCCCGGTCACTTATCCGTTCTTCTGCCTCAGTTATTCTGCTATTGACCCCTTTTAGAGTATTTTTAATTTCATTTGTTGTGTTGTTCATCATTGCTTGTTTCCTCTTTAGTTCTTCTACGTCCTTTTAAATGTTTCTTGCATTCTCTCTATTCTATTTCCAAGATTTTGGATCATCTTTACTATCATTATTCTGAATTCTTTTTCAGGTAGACTGCCTATTTCGTCTTCATTTGTTTGGTCTGGTGGGTTTTTACCTTGCTCCTTCATCTGCTGTGTTTTTCTGTCTTCTCATTTTGCTTATCTTACTGTGTTTGGGGGTCCCCTTTCTTCAGTTTGCAGGTTCGTAGTTCCCACTGTTTTTGGTGTCTGTTCTCAGTAGCTAAGGTTGGTTCAGTGGGTTTTGTAGGCTTCCTGGTGGACGAGACTAGTGCCTGTGTTCTGGTGGATGAGGCTGGATCTTGTCTTTCTGGTGGGCAGGTCCACGTCTGGTGGTGTGTTTTGGGGTGTCTGTGGCCTTATTATGATATTAGGAAGCCTGTCTGCTAATGGTTGGGGTTGTGTTCCTGCCTTGCTAGTTGTTTGGCATAGGGTGTCCAGCACTGTAGCTTGCTGGTTGTTGAGTGAAGCTGGGTCTTGGTGTTGAGATGGAGATCTCTGGGAGATTTTTGATGTTTGATATTACGTGGAGCTGGGAGGTCTCTTGTGGACAGGTGTCCTGAATTTGGCTCTCCCACCTCAGAGGCACAGCACTGACTCCTCGCTGGAGCAACAAGAGCCTTTCATCCACACGGCTCAGAATAAAAGGGAGAAAAAATAGAAAGAAAGAAAGGATAAAATAACATAAAATAAAGTAAGATAAAATAAAGTTATTGAAAAAAATAATTATTAAGAAAAAAAATTTTTTAAAAAGTAAAAAAAAAAAAAAAACGGACGGACAGAACCCTAGGACAAATGGTGAAAGCAAAGCTATACAGACAAAATCTCACACAGAAGCATACACATACACACTCACAAAAAAAGAGGAAAAGGGGAAAAAATAATATACCTAGCTCCCAAAGTACAAACTGCTCTAAAAAATAAAGTCTAGGGCTTCCCTGGTTGCGCAGTGGTTGGGAGTCCGCCTGCCGATGCAGGGGACACGGGTTCGTGCCCCGGTCCGGGAAGATCCCACATGCCGCGGAGCGGCTGGGCCCGTGAGCCATGGCCGCTGAGCCTGCGCGTCTGGAGCCTGTGCTCCGCAACGGGAGAGGCCACAACAGTGAGAGGCCCACGTACCACAAAAAAAAAAAAAAAAAGTCCACCTCCTCAATTTGGCATGATTCGTTGTCTATTCAGGTATTCCACCGATGCAGGGTACATCAAGTTGATCGTGGAGATTTAATCCGCTGCTCCTGAGGCTGCTGGGAGAAATTTCCCTTTCTCTTCTTTGTTCCCAGAGCTCCTGGGGTTCAGCTTTGGATTTGCACCCGCCTCTAAGTGTAGGTCGCCTGAGGGCGTCTGTTCCCAGCTCAGGTGTGACGGGGTTAAAGGAGCAGCTGATTGGGTGGCCCTGGCTCAATCAGGCCGCGGGGAGGGAGGGGCACGGAGTGCGGGGTGAGCCTGCGTCGGCAGACGCCGGCGTGACGTTGCACCAGCCTGAGGCGCGCCGTGCGTTCTCCCGGGGAAGTTGTCCGTGAATCACGGGACGCTGGCAGTGGCGGGCTGCACCGGCTCCCTAAAGGAGGTGTGGAGGGTGACCTGTGCTCGCACAGAGGATGCTTGGTGGAGGCAGCAGCAGCCTTAGCGTCTCATGCCCGTCTCTGGGGTCCGCGCTGTTAGCCGCGGCTCGCACCCGTCTCTGGAGCTCCTTTAAGCAGCGCTCTGAATCCCCTCTCCTCGCGCACCAGGAAACAAAGAGGTAAGAAAAAGTCTCTTGCCTCTTCGGCAGCTCCAGACTTTTTCCCGGACTCCCTCCCGGCTAGCTGTGGCGCAGTAGGCCCTTCAGGCTGTGTTCACGCCGCCAACCCCAGTCCTCTCCCGGTGCTCCAACTGAAGCCGGAGCCTCAGCTCCCAGCCCCACCCGCCCTGGAGGGTGAGCAGACAAGCCTCTCGGGCTGGTGAGTGCTGGTCGGCACCGCTTCCCTGTGCGGGAATCTCTCCGCTTTGCCCTCCGCACCCCTGTGACTACGCTCTCCTCCATAGCTCTGAAGCTTCCCCCCTCCGCCACCCGCACTCTCCCCCCACGAAGGGCCTTAGTGTGTGAAAACCTTTCCTCCTTCACAGTTCCCTCCCACTGGTGCAGGTCCCGTCCCTATTCTTTTGTCTGTTTTTTTCTTTTGCCCTACCCAGGTACGTGGAGGAGTTTCTTGCCTTTTGGGAGGTCTGAGGTCTTCTGCCGGCGTTCAGTGGGTGTTCTGTAGGAGTTGTTCCACATGTACATGTATTTCTGATGTATTTATGGGGAGGCAGGTTATCTCCGCGTCTTACTCTTCCGCCGTCTTCCTCAGCTCCCCACCGTGAGTTTTTGATAATCCCACCATATGCTACTATTTTGGAAAACTCGGGAGAGGGATGAAAATATTGAAGTAGGCATATGTTTTTATAAAAGTTTCAGAAAAGTGTGTTTATTTTGACTTATGTCTAAATTAGATTACTGACAGCTGAGTGAAATGTAAATTAGTTGTTTTGTTGGGGATGATAGACATTCCATAAAACATGGTATCAATCATCTGGGAAGCTCCTCTTTTTATTTCAAGCGGCAGTATGATGACCGGCATGATCACTCTGCATCTGAAAAGAATGAACACTGATGAGTATTTAAACAGACCAGAAATACCTGGAATTAGTCCTGCCCCTTCCTACTTCAGGGCTTTTGTACCTACCACTTTCTGTAGAATTTTTGCTCCTTAGCTCCTTTTCTTTTAACTTGTATTCCTGAAAAGCATCTCAGGTAATTTTGATTATTAGGCAGGTGGGAAGTACTGATCTTGTCCAAACTCCACATCTATAAAAAATAAATTAGTTCCTCCTCCTCACTCACACTTCAGAGTTAAAGCCTTCTTGATGCTAGGATGTCATATCTCTCGCTATTGTATTGTTTTACTTTTGTAGGGAGCACAACTTGCCACCCCAAAATGTCTCTTTGGCATGTGGATTACTTACAGCTGAAAACAATCAAGGCGCAACAGACTCAATAAGAAACTTTGACCTCCCCCTAACTGCCTAAATAATGTAGCTGGAGAACCTGCTCCAGGAAAGGAGCTATCACCATAGATAACTATATTATGAACTAGGTGTGTAGACATGAGGGACCTAGCAGAGTCTGTTTGTTAGAATTCCTCTCTGTGCCCCACTCTCTCTGCAGGGCCCAGCAAACATTTGTTTCCCAAACATTTGCTTTGCCATCTCCATGTGAATCGTTTTTCTCCCCTTTGAAGTCCCAAACCACTGCCCCCAAAATTCTTTTTTTTTTAGATGAAAAACGTATTTTAATAACTAAACCTGAGAACTTATTTATACATTTTATTTTTTAAAATTCGACCTTTTTATTTTACATTGGAGTATAGTTGATTTACAATGTTTTGTTAGTTTTGGGTGTACTGCCCAGTGATTCAGTTATACAGGTACATATCTCTTTTTCTTTCGTCTTTGGATGGTATTGAAAGTAAGGGTTTCAGCCATTTTGGTGAGTTAGTTTTTCTGGGTGTGTCCCATGTATACATGTTATTGAACTTTAGTTTCATTTTCTTCTGTTAATCTGTCTCATGTCAATTTAATTCTTATACCAGCCAGAAGAACCTAGAAGGATAGGGAAAAATTTCTTCCTTCCCAACATTTTCGTAGGACTAATAAAAACAATAATAAATCACAGAGCAGCAAATGCTTGAATACCTATTTCAGTACTTAAGATCACTCTTTTCACTGAATTTTAAATAACTTGCAGACCAGAACCATGTCTGCCCGAGTTTCTCTTCATCCCCGTAGCCTTCCTAGAACACTGTGTGATACATCATAGATACACAATAAGTGTCTCCCAAATGGATTCCACAGGGAGTGTGGAAATAAAAGTACATTATATTGGAAAGTGCTTTAGGCTTTCTAAAATATTAGAAGAGTACAGGGTAAGGTGAAATCTTAAAGGAGCTACTAACCAGAGGCAGTTGCTAGGCATCTTCAGGAGAATATAGGCATGTATGAGTGAGGCCTAAATAGTGTGTGATATTGATGTTTCAAAGTTTTAAAGACACATTTGTATGTAAAATCTTACAATTTTTAAGTATTGACAAAAACACAACCATTCCTGTGTTTTATTGGTTGCTTTGGTTTGGTTTGTTTGAACACTGTGAAGCCAGCAAGGTGTGATGGTCAACCCAGAACACATAGGAGCTGGCTTTGGTCCAAAAACCATAGTGTGAGACCTTTACACTCCATTGTGCTCAGCAGACCTGGCCTGCTTTTTTGTCTGTCTGTCTGTATGTATTTATTTTTCCCAACCTGTAGAGGAAGTCTAGAGTGACTGTTTGCCTTCTTTGGAAATCCCACCCTAGGATGAGGTCCGTGCAGAGCCATATTTCAGCCTGAGAGCAGGAGAGTCACACGTATCTCCAGCCCCTGGTGTGGCTAGTGGTAGAGATTTCATTTGCAGTTGTTTTTCTAATCATCAAAATCAATGTAGCCAAGGTGAGTAAGCCTTTTGGCCAATGTTCCTAATGTAAAAAAGCTTCACTAAGTAATCAGGTCATTCAAAAGAGCCTATTTATTGTGACAAATATGTCTTCAGTAGAAAGAATTTCTAACAACATGATACAGTTTCTATTTAAAGTTATATTGTTTGGTTTTCTCTTTTCTTTATAGACACAAAGTGAAGATATCTTGTGATTTTTTTGAAAGTATTCTGCAGACAATGAGACAGGAAATTAGCTTAGTTACTTCTAGGATGGGATAACACCAATTTAAATGTACTTCCCCTGGGGATAAATACCAATTGCTTTCAGGAGGGGGGGAAATCTCAGTTGAGGCTCATGTATCCTTTTGAGGGAAAGTGAGAGCAAAAGAAGTCATGTGATAATTATTAAAAAGTATTATTCCCTCTTAGTACTTTTGATTTATAACCAACACAATAGAAGGAAAAAATCCCCGTTTCAGGTGTACAAAATCAAGGCTCAGAGAAATTAAGCAATTTGCCTAATATTACACAGCCAGCTAGTAATAAAACTAAATTGCAGATCCCTCTTTCTCTCATTGTGTTCTCTCTGAACCACATCATTAAATTCGTGTCTTAATCTTAAAGAGCGTGGCAAGACTCAAGTTTTCACAAACAGAGAATTAGGTACAAATCTGATTTAGAATCAGAAAACTTGTCACAACAAAATACAAATTAAAAGGAAAAAATGACAAAAACTTCAGACATCACAAAATCCATGTAAAAAAATATTATTTATATCGGGTAACTGGCACATCTGTATACACATGTTTTTCCCTACAATTTTTACAACATACTCTTTGATTATCCCCTTTTTTTGACAATGATTGTTATGGGATGATTTTTCTTAGATAGAAAAAAGAAATCAGTCTTTTCTCTAGGAGGGCTAATGAAATATTTTTTTAAGTATTTATAATTTAGAAAAAATGTTATGCTTTACAACAATTATCAGTAACATGTAGATATTTAGGATTGTTGTTAAATTTGGGGAAAAGTCTATCAAGTTCCTTTTATATATAAGCTTTGTAATTTCAGGGCATTTCTAATTTTTCTTGTGCAATAACTAATCTTAAATACTTTTGGAACTGAAAATGCATGGTGCATATGGAAATCTGTAGGTGGTGTTATTAGTTTACTTCTGACATGAGAGAACAGCCTTTTTGGCTAGATACTGATGAAAACTGAGTTCTTTGCTTTTCGTTGGGCATATCTGCTGGTTGGAAAATGTTTCCACATACTTCTGCATCAGAATCTTCAACCTTGCTTCTCCTCCTCTTTTATCCCATTAACCCTGCCACCTGACATGTTTACATGGTGACAGGACCTCTAGATTTGCACTTTGTTGTCACAGCCCTGGCTGAGTTAGCACAGCAGACAGAAAGAAAATTCCCAGAAGCCACGTAAATACCTGGACTGCCAGCAGTAATTAAACCACACACGGAAGCAACTGAAAACTGCTTCAATAAAGCTTATTAAGCGAAAATTAAATGTGTTCCCAGCTCAGCTTCTCCTTAAACCGGGTTCCCTTGTCAAATGTTAGCTCTATGAAAGTGTCATCCAAATAACTTGTTAATAAGTCTGAGAGAGAAATCCAGGTATAGATGAGGTTTTAGAGTCCAGTTAAGGCAAATCTTCCAATACATGGTTTGATTAAGGTTGAATAGGATCATTCTATAACAGTTTAGGATGGAAAGACAGAACAAAATGAGATTTTGAAGGTTAACTCAAAGAACTTTGGGACGTAAACCATAAATGCCAAGTTGAATAGTTTGATGTTTACTTAAGTAATTTTTTTGGGATGATCTTGAAACTAACAACCAAGTAATGCGTGACTTTTATCTTCGTGGGCAAGAGTTTCCTAGAATGGAAAAGTGATGTTACTGAAGAATAGAGTCGTGTTGGTGAAGCTGTCCATGGTGTAGTCATGGTAGTGTAGATAGTAAGCTGTGCCTGTGTCAGTGGTTTGTTGAGATTCTCACCCCAATGCTTTTCCACGGCCTCTCAAGTAACACCTGCAGGAAGGAAGTCAAACTGGAAAGAGAGAGCACTCAACATTGTGGCTTAAGTTATTTACTTTTGTAAAATGTACAAAAAGATACCGTCATGTGAACATGTTGTCCAAGGCTAAGCATATGAGAAATGCTGAGGCTTAAACTTTCTTAGCTTCATGGTAAATCCGCCTCTCAGGAAGCAAATTCCTGGATGACCACATCATCTCCTCCCTCATCCTGATTAAATATTAAGGTTTAACTCTAGTCTAATGCAGGCAGATGGAGGAAGAACTTAAGCAACACTGCACTAAACCAAGGGAAAGATCCTAGGGGAGCCTCCATTCTGAGTTCTGTGATGGTAACACAGAACCATCACACACCACTCTCTTTCTTCTCAGCTTTTCCCCCACCGCACCCCTTTAATGGGCATTATTTTTCTGGTAACATGAGCACTTCAGTAATCAATGCCATTTAGCATGCTGAATAGATATGAATAATTCCATTACTTATTAATGATGAAATATTGCTATGATGAAACATGTTTTCTACGATACTTTCTGATTGTCTTGGAAGAGATTGCCTTTTATATGGCTGCTAGAGTACCTTATTCATCTACAGCAGCAGGAGGAAGGTGACATATATATGAAATATATATGAAGTATATACACATATATGCACACATACATGAACATATATATATATATGTAAGGATTTTATAATCCTTACTGGATAAATACCTACTTGGTCCAAGGCAATTAACAAACATGAATATCTTTGCTGTCCAATATGCTAAATCATTTTTATATAAATTTAATTCATTTAATTAGACATTCACACGTTCTTATAGCACAGTTCTTATTGTTTTTACATTTTGTAAATGAAGGCGTCAAAGTTCCAAGAATTTAACTAATTTGTCCAAAGTGGATACAGAACTCAAAAGATCTGACTTCAAGCCCTGCATCTAAATGCATTGCATTTCTCAACATGCTATGATGCCTTCAAAGAATGAAGGCTGAGTGGTTTTATGATTTATGAATTTATTTGTGTGTTGGCAAGTATGATCATTTTTATCTCTAAGTAGGAATTACAAACAAATGTGTATTAAAAGCAGACCTTAGCTGCCTGGAATGCTTTAAATAATGCAGCTTGCTGGGCTCACTTTATCTTATAAGATTTAAGTAAAACCAGCTTAGATCTTTATCTATCATAGCTAAAATAGCTCCAGGATATTTAGAGAGCTAGTATTTTATGTTGTCATGTCTTTCTCCAATTTCTGATTTTTTGCTAAATTTTTTTATTTGGTTAGTCCTTAACCCTTACTGCCCCGTTCTAGCCTGGTGGCTTCTCAATGCACAAGTCAAAACTCTTCATGTTTTTATAAAGATGCACACAGCATTTGTTGAAAATAGTTTGTTGTACAATTCAGTGTTCACTGTTGAATAATGCCATTGATGGTGTTACATGCTGTATGCTCCGTGGGGGGTGTGTGTGTGCACAGGGTTGAGGATGGTAAGTGGTGAGTGAGGGTTATAGTCTGGTATTTCAGAGAATGTTAAATAATTAGGCACCTCTGTCTAAAAGTTTAAATTTTGTGCTCTTTTGGCTATCTTGTCACCTAAAACTAACTCAGCAGCCATATTATCAGGTTCTTCTCTGTACTCTTGCTCATTTCCTTCTCATGCTAGTTATCTGCCACCAATCCCCTGACTCTTATTAAACTATTGGGGAATTTTACACCCTCTTTCTTCACAGTAAGACATGGGATGAGGTATAGAGAGATATCTTTAACAAGCAATGTACTATATGAAGGAGTTTCTCTAAACAGAATTCCGTTTGCCTCAGAGGGAAATTGTCACTACCTTAGGGAAGAAGAAACACAGATTGGTTGTTATTTAAAAGAATGCAGACGCACACACGCATATTTGGAAGACACACACACACACACACACACACACGCACGCACGCACGCACGCACGCGCGCGCGCGCACTCCAGAAAGGTAGAGAAGTAGAGGTCAATCTGGGCCTTTAGCCTCCCTGTCCATGGTACTGAAGTATCACTAATGCCCTTGAGCAAGTGAAGGCAATGCTTCCTTCTACATCACTTTAGACTACTTTTTTAAACACCACTTTATTTATTTAATTTATTTATTTTTTTTGGCTGTATTGGGTCTTCGTTGCTGTGTGCAGGCTTTCTCTAGTTGCAGTGAGCGGGGGCTACTCTTCATTGCAGTGTGCAGGTTTCTCACTGTGGTGGCTTCTCTTGTTGTGGAGCATGGGCTGTAGGCATGCAAGCTTCAGTAGTTGTGGCACGTGGGCTCAGTAGTTGTGGCTTGTGGGCTCTAGAGCACAGGCTCAGTAGTTGTGGCACACAGGCTTAGTTGTTCTGTGGCATGTGGGATCTTCCCGGACTGGGGCTCGAACCCGTGTCCCCTGCATTGGCAGGCGGATTCTTAACCACTGCACCACCAGGGAAGTCCCTAAACACTACTTTAAAATAATGCCAACGTTAAAATTTGTGTAATACTGCTTAAACGTCTTTATAAATATTTATCTTGACTCCTATTAAACATATATTGCTTACTATCACAGTATCTCCATTTCTGTAAAACTAGTTTTCCAATGCAAGTCTCTGGTTTTACACATGCATTTATTTTTCAGTGCAATAACTTACTGGCTACATGGAAACATATGGTAACCCAGGTGTAAGCTTCCCTGGAAAGATGCCCAAGTAGCTGAATCCCCACCTGGCATTCTGCTTTTGGCTGGTAATCAAACTCTTCCCAAACTGGACCACTCTTGAAGTTGAGGAATATATTACTGTGCTAAGGCTCTTACTTAGTGCTTCTAGGATCTGAATGATGATAAGTATCACTTGAGCTGTGAAGGAGAGGAGTATCAGAAGAAAATAAAAAATAAAAATAGATTATTGGTTCCTAGTTACAGTCATTTCTGGGCTATACACTTGTTCTATTGAGTTAGAATTGCAATTTCAAAATGTCTCCAAGTGGTTTGACAACTACATATTAAGTCCTTACTAGGCATCTGGAATAGTATTGTTTCTACTCTATGGATGCCTTTCAAGTAAGCAATGCTATTTCTGTGATTTTAACCACGGAAATAATACATTATTTAACTAATGTTCCATCTCCTCAAGTTTTCATCCACAAATCGTTGATACTAATTCCTTGTATTGTGTTCTAATCTTCAATTTACAGCAAAGAGAAGAAAGAGCATGGTGTTTGGAGGCAAAGCAGGGTCCAACTTCAGAAAGTGTCTCACCTATTTTTACCCTAATTGTTCTCAGCTTTAAAATGGGGTGAAGGTAGTTCTCTCACGAGGGGGATATTTGAGAATTTAATGGAATTGCACAGTCCCATATTTACCCTACAACAGACATTTTGATAAATAATAGTCTCTTTTCTCTGTTGGCAACCAGAGTTTCAGACAAGTCAGTTACTCGTTCCAGGGACTAAAATAAAATAATTACTTAGTATAATCCCTGAGCTTCCTTTGAGCCAGGAATTATGAAATATTAAAATTATAGGATATTAATTATACAATTGTCCTGGAATTCCACACTCCACCAGTGAATTTACTTAGTGTTCTAAAATGTTGAGAATCTTATTCTCACCTTCCTAAATAAGGTAATAAAAAGTAATAATAGGGCTTCCCTGGTGGCGCAGTGGTTGGGAGTCCGCCTGCCAATGCAGGGGACGCGGGTTCGTGCTCCGGTCCGGGAAGATCCCACATGCCGTGGAGCGGCTGGGCCCGTGAGCCATGGCCGCTGAGCCTGCGCATCCGGAGCCAGTGCTCCACAGCGGGAGAGGCCACGGCAGTGAGGGGCCCATGTACCGCAAAAAAAAAAAAAAAGTAATAATAGCTGTATTTCATAAATACTTATCATTGTTATGTTTATCATGTAAATTGTCCAATTATGTAAGTTGTATAATCTCAACTACAAAAAGACACCAAAGGTTAAGTGCCAAAAATCCTCAGAAAACGAGTTCTGTTTCACCCTAGGCATTATGGAAACAAACAAAACAAAGCAATAAATCAACAACAACAAAATAATGGCTTAAGGGACATAAGTAAAATTTTTATAAATAAGTTGGTCTCTTCCAAATTAAATAAGGCTATTAAGTCAGCAAGTGGTGTATTCATGATTTTTTGACACATTTCAGATATGAAATACTGAGTAAAGTGCAATTCTCATCTATTATACTTTGCTCACTAGAAAGTTCCCAGGATCATAACACTGATACAGCAGTTGGAGAAATTCTAATTTTGCTTTTCTGCACATTATAATGAAGTTAAGAAGTTCGTTGTTGTCATTAAAGAACTAATCAAGTGACTATTGGACTTGGAGTCCATATAATTCTCCTGACCTCATGACTCTGATTGACTTGATTTTTTTTCTACTATATGTGACCCTTTAGTTGTGCTAGGAACACATAAGAGAAGAATCTGTTCCCTCCCCCCAAAATGTTTTCTATTAAAAACCATGAACACATCGGGAGTGTAGAGCATATTTTATCCATCAAGTCATCACTCTCTCTAAGGAGTCTACTTTCTCTTTGCATCTGGGAATCCTACTGTTCTTTGGTTTCCTTTCTCTCTTCGCCCTATAGCACCTAAGACATTTCTGCCACTCTGCCATCTCTCCCTCCAGAGTCCTACCTTCATTCTAACAGTAGATCTTGATCTCCCTCCAGGTTGATCCTGTATTAAATTCGAGAATCAATAAATCATCCTTAATTTTGTCCCTTGAAAATTCATAGGTTTTCCTGTAGTTTTAGAGTAACTTACACACAGAGTAAATGGCCCTTTCCCTCTCTAATACTTCACACTTCTCAGTTAATAACTTAATAACTCCTTGATCTATTTTTCTTATCAGTGGCCTCCAGGGAGAACAGAGGACTGGGGTGGGGTGGTGTGAAAGAAGGGTTAGGGAATAGTTTGTTCCTTGCTTTCAAAAACCTGTACTTGATTTGAAATTCTCACAACAGAAATTTCTCATAAAATGCATTCACTGTTTGGGAAAGATTGTATACACACACACGTCCACACGTACACACACATACATACATACACATACACAGTGTACAGTATTTTACAAGTGACCTATTCCAAATAATAGATTTGGGGAACACTTAGAAACTGCCACAAGGTGGGGCAGGAAAGAAAAATGCAGAAGAGATAAGAGAAACATGTTGCAGCTATATTCTTGCTTACCACTTACAGTACAAATCCCATAAATATTTTATTTGACTCTTTTTGTTTCCGATAAGTAAAACTGTCTTTTGGAATGACATTTTATCTCAGGTCCTCAAGCATTTGCCTGAGTCCCTATTTTCTGCCCCCCGTGAGTAAGGAAACAGCCCCAAGATCTGTGAACCTACTTGCATGACAAAAAAATCATCTTCCAAACTTGAACTCTCCCAGGAGTTTGTTTGGGGAAGGAGGGAGGTTCATTCATATACTTCAGAGACAGGTAGGTGACTACAAAGCAAATGTTGAGTACCCTATCAGAGAGGTTCTGAAAGCTCGTAAGTTCCCTGTAGTTGATAGGCTCTGTCACCATTGCCAACACAGCTGCTAGAAAAGGCTGCCAAAGTAAACGAGAATGAAAGAGGATGAGACTGTAACGGGTGTGTGTGTGTGTGTGTGTGTGTGTAATATTTCACACAACTTGGCACCATCTGCCATTCTCTTAATCTGTGTTCAGAAAGAAGGGGATATCAACAATGGCTCTGACAGCCAACGTTTTTGTCGCTATAATCATAAAAAACATGCTGACCTTGTTTTATTAAAAATAGAATGAGAAGGTAAAGACATCCCATTTATGGTTTTAACTATGTTTTGGAGGGGTCTTAAACCAAAACAAAAAAACTATTATTTCAATTGCACCCCTGTAATTTACCTCGTTGTAAGAGTCTGATAAGGTAATGGAGGTCTTTGGAGATTTTTTTTTTGGGGGGGGGCAGAGGGGTATGGGTAATGCAGTTGATTCTATATATAAACCTTCTGTGTGTGTGTGTGTGTGTGTGTGTGTGTGTATGTGTAAAGGGAGAGGGAGATAGAGGGAAGGGGCAGATTCTACTGACAAATTAGGATGACTTCTCATTTTTCTTCAGTTGAATGAATGAAAATGGACCCCAATGTGAATGAAGCTTCTTGTGTATGTGCTTCCTTGTATAACAACGTTCTTGCCACTTTTCCTTTCAGGGAGTTAGAATAAGCAAAGACAAGTTGTTAGGGAACAGGCGTATGTGTAATTTGAAGGAGAGATAAATTTGAGGCTTGTGGGGAAAATGAGGCTGAGAGTTAGGGGAAGTCGTTGGCCTCTACAGATTAAGGGAGAGGAAAGAACCATCTGTCTGCCCTTAATTCCTAGAGTAAACATGTGCTTAAATCTTGGCACTCAGACCCTGAGCTAGAGGAAGGAACAGAGGTTGGTTCTTCATTTCTGTCCCTGAGAGGGTGCACCGGGCTCCAAGCAGGTCTGGACATGTGTGTATGATACCTCACACCTGTTCTGCCACACTGATCATGTCCAAAATTGCTCTTATTTCTCCTGATCCTAGGGTCTCAAAGAAATGCATCTGATGCTTTGATCTTAATTAGCTATTGATGCTCTTCTTCCCAAGTCAGAGGAAGCAGCCAGATTGAGTGGCTGAGTCTTTGGAAGGTTCTGAATCCCATCTTTGTATCTTCCAAATGCATAACCTTAAGCAAATTCAACTATACCCCTAACTTTTTTCTTCTATGAAAAATGAAATTAGTAATAATATGTGCTTCTCAGGAGTGTATGTGTGTTTGCTTATGTGTGTGAGTGGGTGTTGGACATGTGTGTGAATTTAAGATGTCACAGATTAAAAAATTAGATTGGTACCAACTATATACCAAAGGAAGAAATAAAGAATACATTTTACCTATAAATTCTGTATATAGCAATAATTTAAACTCACTCATATCTTCATCCAAAGCAGGTTCCTTTTGTGAGACTAATTCCTTGCAAATTCCAAAGTTACCACCAGATCTGCACTGGACAACATTCTTACACACAGTTAAATTCTGTAATGCCATAGCCCAATTTGCTTTGCTGAATTAGAGTGGTTTTAGAGAGAATAATTGGGGCTTTTTAATCAAAGCTAAAGTTTAAATGCCCTAAAAGATTTTTGGTCCTGCTTGGGGAAAAGTACTAACTAAAATGTTTTCCTTCTCTCCACTTCCTTCCTTCAGTGCATATTTACTGAGCATATATGGTCTTGGTCTTCAGGCTGAGGACTCAAATTGCATGCTGACAGATTGAAAGTTAGACAAAGCTTCTATCAAGGACCTTATACTTCAACACTATGTGGGAGTTAGTGGTGTTTCTCCACTGTGTTGCTGCCTTTGAGAACATTTTCTTATTCAGCCTGGCATGCATATGTGTGCATTCTTGTGTGTGCTTGTATGTGTATGCATATGTACTTGTAAAAACAAGTTATAGGCATATATAAGATAAACTTAGAAAGTATTCATTCATTTGAGCCCCTCCCTAAAATAGTTTCATTTAATCCTATTAAAACATCCTGACAAAAACTAGTTACTAACTTCCCTCCCTCCTTCCCTTCCTCCTCTGTCCTCCCTCTCTCCCTTCCTTTTTTTTCAAGAGGGAATTACCCAATAACTATCTCAAAGAGGAATTGTATCAATTTTATAGAAAACCTTATAAGATAAAATCTCACCAACTCTGATTTATGTTTAAAATTGATCCAAGTTGTTTTAGGAATGAATCAGAAATACTCAAATGAGATTCAGCAGCAGCGCATGTCTAAATAATATACAATGAGCCTTTCTTGAACTCTAACATAGAAGTGTTCAGTCATTCTGCCTTGATTACGAAATAATTCTGTAGCGGTATCATTGGTATTTTTACATAACCTGGGATGAAATTATTTTCCTTCTTTAGCTATTAAATCTAACTGATATATTCATAATATTTAAATGCTTTATCAGCCTCTTCAACCTCTCATTTTTAACAACTCTAAGGCATTTTAAAATTTAATGCCATGAAACCAGAACTAATACTGATTCATTTTTAGCTTCTTTTCTGGTGTACTGTTGAAATATACAGTATGGTTAGAACGAATAGACCAAAACATCACCTTTTGTTTGATGATAAAATTATTTCACCTGAAACACTAGCTGTTGTTCTGAGTAGTTAATTGGTTATGTCATCAGCTGTCAAATTAGTACATATTATGGAGCTTTTATCTTGATTAAAATTTTCTTCTGAAACAAATTAAAACCTCATTCACTAGTCTTTCTTGTAATGAATTACCCAACAGTCAAACTTACAAAAACATCTCTAAACATTTCTGGTCTGATTGGCTTTATTTATTAAATGCCACAGCAACATGATCTAGTATGTGCTGAATCCCAATTCTGTGATTTATTACTAAAATAAAAATTACAGATTAGTTCAGAAGAACTATGAAAAAATTCCTTTCTTCTTTCCAACTTATTTCATATTAAGAATCTATAAATGTCATTTGAAATGGAAAAATTTTGGTCATTGTCAGCATATTAATTTTTGCTTGATTTTAAAGGCGTATATAAAAATACTGAAATTCAGGAAGTTTTAAATTATTAAATTTAAATTATTTTGTTTGTTTTTATATCATGGTATAGTCTTTCTCCAAGTTTTATGCATACCACACTTGGTGAAATAGAGCTACTACCTAACATGATAAGAGATCATCACATGAGCTGATTTTGCTACTGATGGTAGTAAATATGGGCATTAATTATGTTCATGTATTGCATCTATAAGATGATACATGTAGAGACTTCCCTGGTGGCACAGTGGTTAAGAATCTGCCTGCCAATGCAGGGGACACAGGTTCGAGCCCTGGTCTGAGAAGATCCCACATACTGCGGAGCAACTAGCCCATGCACTACAACTACTGAGCCTGCGCTCTACAGCCCACGAGCCACAGCTACCGAGCTCACATGCCACAACTACTGAAGCCCGCACACCTAGAGCCCGTGCTGCACAACAAGAGAAGCCACCACAGTTAGAAGCCTGCACACTGCAACGAAGAGTAGGCCCTGCTCGCCACAACTAGAGAAAGCCCGTGCACAGTAACAAAGACCCAACTCAGCCAAAAATAAAAATAAATTAATTAATTTTAAAAAAAATTTTAAAAAGATGATACATGTATTTCATATAATAGCTCTCTTTGTTTTATCCTGATGAAGCACCTGAGATGTGTGCTTTTATTATTTCCAATTTACTGATATTAAAAATAAGACTTAAATATATTGAGTGAATTTTCCAAGTCACACTGAAAGTGTGAAAGGTTCAAACCACAGCCACTGTGATATCAAAGTCAGTGTACTAAACAGAAACCCTAGACACCCAGCCTCTCCACTATGCTGCGTGCAAGGCAAACGGTGGATACTATTTAAAAGTTACTCCCTCCTTTCTCATCCCCAAGAAATCTTACCAACAGTTTATTTCCATTGTTGTCAGATTTGTGACAGCTGCAAAGAAAGGAGACTGTTTCTGTTTCTAAGATTTTGTATTTATTTCTAGTTCTTTAGATTAAGCTTTAGGTGACCTGCTCTAGTTAAGGCTATTTTAGACTATGTGAAGCTCTTCCGCCCCACTCTTTTCTCCTATTTCTCCCTAACTAGCAGGTTTTATTCTTCTAGCAATAGCAGTTCAGTATGATTGAACTTGAAGTTGAACTTTTCCTCATCAGTTTGGAGCTCATTGACAAACTACTTTGCTTTCCCATCTGTCAAAGGACTACGCTGCACTGCCTTTCAAGATCACCTTTGAAACTTTTTTTTTAACATCTTTATTGGAGTATAGTTGCTTTAAAATGCTGTGTTAGTTTCTGCTTTATAACAAAGTGAATCAGCTATACATACACATACATCCCCATATCTCCTCCCTCTTGTGTCTCCCTCCCACTCTCGCTATCCACCCCCACTAGGTGGACAAAAAGCACAGAGCTGATCTCCCTGTGCTGTGCGGCTGATTCCCACTAGCTACCTATTTTACATTTGGTAGTGTAGATATGTCCATGGCACTCCCTCACTTCGTCCCAGCTTAGCATTCCCCCTCCCTCGTCCCAGCTTAGCATTCCCCCTCCCCGTGTCCTCAAGTCCATTCTCTACGTCTGCGTCTTTATTCCTGTCCTGCCCTGAGGGTCTTCAGAACCTTTTTTTTTTTTTTTTTAGATTCCATATGTAAGTGTTAGCATACAGTATTTGTTTTTCTCTTTCTGACTTACTTCACTCTGTATGACAGTCTCTAGGTCCATCCACCTCACTACAAATAACTCAATTTCGTTTCTTTTTATGGCTGAGTAGTATTCCATTGTATATATGTGCCACATCTTCTTTATCCATTCATCTGTCGATGGATGCTTAGGTTACTTCCATGTCCTGGCTATTGTAAACAGAGCTGCAATGAACATTGGGGTGCATGACTCTTTTTGAATTATGGTTCTCTCAGGGTATGTGCCCAGGAGTGGTATTGCTGGGTCATATGGTACTTCTATCTTTAGTTTTTCAAGGAACGTACATACTGTTCTCCATAGTGGTTGTATCAATTTACATTCCCACCAACAGTGCAAGAGGGTTCCCTTTTCTCCACACCCTCTCCAACATATACTGTTTGTAGCTTTTTGACGATGGCCTTTCTGACTGGTGTGATGTGATACCTAATTGTACTTTTGACTTGAATTTCTCTAATGATTAGTGATGTTGAGCATCCTTTCATGTGCTTGTTGGCAATCTGTATATATTCTTTGGAGAAATGTCTATTTAGATTTTCTGCCCATTATTGTGTTGGATTATTGGTTTTTTTGATATTGAGCTGCATGATCCACTTGTATATTTTGGAGATTAATCCTTTGTTAGTTGCTTCATTTGCAAATACTTTCTCCCATTCTGAGAGCTGTCTTTTCGTTTTGTTTATGGTTTCCTTTGCTGTGCAAAAGCTTTCAAGTTTCATTAGGTCCTATTTGTTTATTTTTGGTTTTATTTCAGTTTCCCTAGGATGTGGGTCAAAAGGATCTTGCTGTGATTTATGTCATAGAGTGTTCTGCCTATGTTTTCCTCTAAGAGTTTGATAGTTTCTGGCCTTACACTTAGGTCTTGAATGAATTTTGAGTTTATCCTTGTGTATGGTGTTGGTGTTAGGGAGTTTTCTAATTTCATTCTTTTACATGTAGCTGTCCAGTTTTTCCTAGCACCACTTATTGAAGAGGCTGTCTTTTCTCCATTGTATATTCTTGCCTCCCTTATCAGAGATAAGGTGACCATATGTTCATGGGTTTATCTCTGGGCTTTCTATCCTGTTCCATTGATCTATATTTCTGTTTTTGTGCCAGTACCATACTATCTGGATTACCATAGCTTTGTAGTATAGTCTTAAGTCTGGAACCTGATTCTTCCAGCTCCATTTTTTCTTTCTCAAGATTGCTTTGGCTGTTAGGGGTCTTCTGTGTTTCCATACAAAGTGTGAAATTTTTTGTTCTACTTCTGTGAAAAATGCCATTGGTAATTTGATAGGGATTGCATTGAATCTGTGGATTGCTTTGGGTGGTATAGTCATTTTCACAATGTTGATTCTTCCGATCCAAGAACATGGTATATCTCTCCATCTGTTTGTATCATCTTTAATTTCTTTCATCAGTGTCTTATAGTTTTCTGCATACAGGTCTTCTGTCTCCTTTGGTGGGTTTATTCCTAGGCATTTTATTTTTTTGTTGTTGCAATGGTGAAAGGGAGTGTTTCCTTGACTTCTCTTTTAGATTTTTCATCATTAGTATATAGGAATGCAAGAGATTTCTGTGCATTAATTTTGTATCCTGCTACTTTACCAAATTCATTGATTAGCTCTAGTAGTTTTCTGGTAGCATCTTTAGGATGCTCTATGTCTAGTATCATGTCATCTGCAAACAGTGACAGCTTTACTTCTTTTCCAATTTGGATTCCTTTTATTTCTTTTTCTTCTCTGGTTGCTGTGGTTAAAACTTCCAAAACTATGTTGAATAATAGTGGTGAGAATAGGCGTGCTTGTCTTGTTCCTGATTTTAGAGGAAATGGTTTCAGTTTTTCACCATTGAGAACGATGTTGGCTGTGGGTTTGTCATATATGGCTTTTATTATGTTGAGGTAGGTTCTCTCTATGCCTACTTTCTGGAGAGTTTTTATCATAAAGGCGTGTTGAAATTTGTTGAAAGCTTTTTCTGCATCTATTGAGATAATCATATGGTTTTTATCCTTCAATTTGTTAATATGGTGTATCACATTGTTTTGCATATATTGAAGAATCCTTTCATCCCTGGGATAAACCCCACTTAATCATGGTGTATGATCCTTTGAATGTGCTGTTGGATTCTGTTTGCTAGGTGTTGTTGAGGATTTTTGCATCTGTGTTGATCAATGATATTGGCCTGTAGTTTCCATTTTTTGTGACATCTTTGTCTGGTTTTGGTATCAGGGTTTTGGTGGCATCATAGAATGAGTTTGTGAGTGTTCCTCCCTCTGTTATATTTTGGAAGAGTTTGAGAAGGGTAGGTGTTAGCTCTTCTCTAAAGGGTTGGTAGAATTCTCCTGTGAAGCCATATGGTCCTGGGCTTTTGTTTTTCGGAAGATTTTAAATCACCGTTTCAACTTCAGTGCTTGTGATTGGTCTGTTCATATTTTCTATTTCTTCTAGGTTCAGTCTCGTAAGGTTGTGCTTTTCTAAGAATTTGTCCGTTTCTTCCAGGTTGTTAATTTTATTGGCATATAGTTGCTTGTAGTAATCTCTCATGATCCTTTGTATTTCTGCAGTGTCAGTTGTTACTTCTCGTTTTTCATTTCTAGTTCTATTGATCTGAGTCTCCTCTCATTTTTTCTTGATGAATCTGGCTAATGGTGTATCAATTTTGTTTATCTTCTCAAAGAACCAGCTTTTAGTTTTATTGATTTTGCTATCGTTTCCTTCATTTCTTTTTCATTTATTTCTGATCTAATCTTTATGATTTCTTTCCTTCTTCTAACTTCAGGGTTTTTTTGTTCCCGTTTCTCTAATTTAAGTGTGAGGTTAGCTTTTTTATTTGAGATGATTTTGTTTCCCTCTTAGAACTTCCCTCTTAGGACTGCTTTTGCTGCATTCCATAGGTTTTGGGTCATCATGTTTTCATTGTCATTTGTTTCTAGGTATTTTTTGATTTCCTGTTTGATTTCTTCAGTGATCTCTTGGTTATTTAGTAGTGTATTGTTTAGCCTCCATGTGTTTGTATTCTTTACACGTTTTTTCTTGTACTTGATATCTAGTCTCATAGCATTGTGGTCAGAAAAGATACTTGATATGGTTTCAATTTTCTTAAATTTACCAAGGCTTGATTTGTGACCCACGATGTGATCTATCCTGGAGAATGTTGCACGAGCGCTTGAGAGGAAAGTGTATTCTGTTGTTTTTGGTTGGATGTTCTATAAATATCAATTTAGTCCATCTTGTTTAATGTATCATTTAAAGCTTGTATTTTCTTGTTGATTTTCATTTTGGATGATCTGTCCATTTGAGAAAGTGGGGTGTTAAAGTCCCCTACTATTACTCTGTTAATGTCAATTTCCCCTTTTATGGCTGTTAGTATTTGCCTTATGTATTGAGGTGCTCCTATGTTGGGTGCATAAATATTTACAATTGTTATATCTTCTTCTTGGATTGATCCCTTGATCTTTATGTAGTGTCCTTCTTTGTCTCTTGTAATAGTCTTTGATTTAAAGTCTATTTTGTGTGGTATGAGAATTGCTACTCCAGCTTTCTTTTGATTTCCATTTGCATGGAACATCTTTTTCTGATATACTTTCAGTCTGTATGTATCCCTATGTCTCATGTGGGTCTCTTGTAGGCAGCATATACACAGGTCTTGTTTTTGTATCCATTCAGGCAATGTATGTCTTTTGGTTGGAGCATTTAATCCATTTACATTTAAGGTAGTTATCGATATGTATGTTCCCATTACCATCTTCTTAATTGTTTGGGGTTTGTTATTCTAGGTCTTTTCCTTCTCTTGTGTTTTCTGCCTAGAGAAGTTTCTTTAGCATTTGTTTTAAAGCTGGTTTGGTGGTGCTGAATTCTCGTAGCCTTTGTTTGTCTGTAAAGGTTTTAATTTCTCTGTCGAATCTGAATGAGATTCTTGCTGGGTAGAGTAATCTTGGTTGTAAGTTTTTCCCTTTCATCACTTAGATATGTCCTGCCACTCCCTTCTGGCTTGCACAGTTTCTGTTGAAAGATCAGCTGGTAACCTTATGGGGATTCCCTTGTATGTTATTAGTTGCTTTTCCCTTGCTGCTTTTAATATTTCTTTGTACTTTTGTATTTAATTTTTGATAGTTTGATTAATGTGTCTTGGCATGTTTCTCCTTGGATTTTTCCTGTATGGGACTCTCTGCTCTTACTGGACTTAACTGAATATTTCCTTTCCCATTTTAGGGAAGTTTTCAACTATAATCTCTTCAAATATTTTCTCAGTCTCTTTCTCTTTCTTTTCTCCTTCTGGGACCCCTATAATTCCAATGTTGGTGCATTTATTGTTGTACCAGAGGTCTTTTCGACTGTCTTCAATTCTTTTTATTCTTTTTTCTTTATTCTGCTCTGTGGTAGCTATTTCCACTATTTTATCTTTCAGGTCACTTATCTGTTCTTCTGCCTCAGTTATTCTGCTATTGATTCCTTCTAGAGAATTTTTAATTTCATTTATTGTGTTGTTCATCATTGTTTGTTTGCTCTTTAGTTCTTCTGGGTCCTTGTTAAACGTTTCTTGTATTTTCTCCATTCTTTTTCCAAGATTTTGGATCATCTTTACTATCATTACTCTGAATTCTTTTTCAGGTAGACTGCCTATTTCCTCTTCATTTGTTAGGTCTGGTGGGTTTTTACCTTGCTTCTTCATCTGCTGCATATTTCTCTGTCTACTCATTTTGCTTAATTTACTGCATTTGGGGTCTCCTTTCCGCAGGCTGCATGTTCGTAGTTCCCGTCATTTTTGGTGTCTGACCCCAGTGGGATAAGGTTGTTTCAGTGGGTTGTGTAGGCTTCCTGGTGGAGGGGACTGGTGCCTGTGTCTGGTGGATGAGGCTGGATCTTGTCTTTCTGGTGGGCAGGTCCACGTCAGGTGGTGTGTTTTGGGGTGTCTGTCGACTTACTATGATTTGGGGCAGCCTCTCTGCTAATGGGTTGGGTTGTGTTCCTGTCTTGCTAGTTGTTTGGCATGGGGGGTCCAGCACTGGAGCTTGCTGGTCTTTGAGTGGAGCTGCGTCTTGGCGTTGAGATTGAGATCTCTGGGAGAGCTTTCGCTGTTTGATATTACATGGAGCCGGGAGGTCTCTGGTGGACCAATGTCCTGAACTCAGGTCTCCCACCTCAGAGGCTCAGGTCTGACACCAGGCTGCTGCACCAAGACCCTGTCAGACGCATGGCTCAGAAGAAAAGGGAGAAAAAGAAAGAAAGAATAAAGTCATTAAAATTTTAAAAAAGTATTAAAAATTAAAAAATGTAATTAAAAACAAAAGAAACAAGAGAGCAACCAAACCGAAAAACAAATCCACCAATGATAACAAGGACTAAAAACTATACAAAAAAACCCAAAAATGGACAGACAGAACCCTAGGACAAATGATAAAAGCAAAGCTATACAGACAAATCACACAAAGAAGCACACACATACACACTCACAAAAGGAGAAAAAGGAAAAAAAATGTATATTATATAGATAAATAAAAGTAAGAGAGCAACCAAATCAGTAAACAAATGTACCAATGATAACAAGCTCTAAATAGTAAACTAACATAAATATAAAAGCAGAAACAAATTAGAAGCAGAAAGCAAGCCCCAAGTTTACAGTTGCTCCCAAAGTCCTCGGCCTCAATTTTGGGATGATTCATTGTCTATTCAGGTATTCCACAGATGCAGGGTACAGCAAGTTGATTGTGGAGGTTTAATCCACTGCTCCTCAGGCTGCTGGGAGAGATTTCCCTTTCTCTTCTTTGTTCACACAGCTCCAGGGGTTTAGCCTTGGATTTGGCCCCGCCCCTGCATGTAGGTCGCCTGAGGGCGTCTGTTCCCCCGCCCAGACAGGAAGGGTTAAAGTAGCAGCTGATCAGGGGGCTATGGCTCCCTCAGGCCAGGTGGAGGGAGGGGTACAAATGCGGGCGAGTCTGTGGCAGCACAGGCCAGTGTGACATTGCAACATCCTGAGATGCAGTGTGTTTTCCTGGGGAAGTTGTCCCTGGATCACGGGACCCTGGCCATGGCGGGCTGTACAGGCTCCAGGGAGTGGAGGTGTGGATAGTGACCTGTGCTTGCAGACAGGCTTCTTGGTTGCTGCAGCAGCAGCCTTAGCGTCTCATGCCCATCTCTGCGGTCCGCGCTGACAGCCACAGCTTGCGCCCATCTCTGGAGGTCATTTAGGAGGTGCTCTGGATCCCCTCTCCTCGCGCATCTGGAAACAATGGTCTCTTGCCTCTTCGGCAGTTCCAGACTTTTTTCCCTGACTCCCTCCTGGCTAGCTGTGGTGCACTAGCCCCCTTTGGGCTGTGTTCATGCAGCCAACCCCAGTCCTCTCCCTGGGGTCTGACATCCAAAGCCGGAGCCTCAGCTCCCAGCCCCCGCCCGCCCCGGCGGATAAGCAGACAAGCCTCTCGGACTGGTGAGTGCTGGTCGGCACCAATCCTCTGTGCGGGAATCTCTCCGCTTTGCCCTCTGCACCGCTGTTGCTGCGCTCTCCTCCGTGGCTCCTACGCTTCCCCACTGCCCACCCCTGTCTCCACCAGTGGAGGGGCTTCCTAGTGTGTGGAAACCTTTCCTCCTTCACAGCTCCCTCCCCGAGGTGCAGGTCCCATCCCTATTTTTTGTTTCTGTTTTTTCTTTTTTCATTTTCCCTACCCAGGTATGTGAGCAGTTTCTTGCCTTTTGGGAGGTCTGAGGTCTTCTGCCAGCGTTCAGTAGGTGTTCTGTAGGAGTTGTTCCACACGTAGATGTAGTTTTGATGTATTTGTGGGTAGGAAGGTGATCTCCACATCTTACTCCTCTGCCATCTTGAAGGTTCCCTCGAAAGAGTTTCTTAATGTAGGGAATAAGCAAGTGTTTTTATTTTATTTATTTATGTATTTATTTTTGGCTGTGTTGGGTGTTGGGTCTTCGTTGCTGTGCACAGGCTTTCTCTAGTTGCACTGTGGGGGCTACTCTTCGTTGCGGTGAGCGGGCTTCTTATTGCAGTGGCTTTTCATTGTTGCAGAGCACAGGCTCTAGGCATACAGGCTTCAGTATTTGTGGCACCCGGGCTCAGTAGCTGTGCCTCACAGGCTCTAGAGCATAGGCTCTGTAGCTGTGGGGCACGGGCTTAGTTGCTCTGCGGCATGTGGGATCTTCCCAGACCAGGGCTCGAACCTGTGTCCCCTCATTGGCAGGTGGATTCTTAACCGCTGTGCCACCAGGGAAGTCCCTGTTGTTGTTTTTTTAAGGCCCTATGAAAAACACTTGCTCTGTCCTTAGGTAAAGGAGGACATAAGGAAAATAAGTTGGCAGTTATTTTTTTCTGTGTTTGGAAATGGAGCTATATTTTGAGTTTGGAAGAGTCAAAAGGAAAACATTTACAGATTGTTGCTGATCATAAAAACCTAAATAGTTAAAAGGCAAACAGGCTTAATAAAACTTTAAAAATGCAGCACCGTCAGCAAATTAGGGAAGACGACTCCAAACAAAATTTCTTAATCTTTTTTAACAGCTTCATTGAGATATAATTCTCATAACATACAGTTCAACAGTGGTAGGTAAAATTTCATGGTTTTAGTATATTCACAGAGCTGTGCAGCCATCACTAAAATCAATTTAAGAACATTACTAGCAACCTAAAGAGAAACTCTCATACCCATGAGCAGTCATTTCCTATACACTGAAGAATTAACCTTACCCCAAAAGAAGTCTGGCTTTTTCCCTAAGCTACTGGGAGGTGATCTGTAGTTGCCCATAATGTCCTACCTGTTAGGACTATTTTTGTTTGCCTGGGGACTCCCTAGGCAAACTAGACAGTCTATCGATGTGATTTTATGATGGTGGATTTAGGATATGCCATATCAGTTCCAACCTCCAGGAGAACTAAAGGCTAAAGGTATTATCCTGAACCTTCAGGATGATGTGGACAAGAAAGGTCAGCCTTGCAGGCAGTATGTGGTCAAGCCTTAGTATAAAATTCGGACACCAAAGGCTTGGGTGAGTTTTCCTGGTTGGGAATACTCTTCAAGTCTTGTGATAAACCATAACCTGGAGGAGATAATGCTGTCCAGGAATCAGAAGAGAGGATGATGGAAAGCTTCATGTTTGGACCCATCCCAGACCTCACTGTATGCATCTTTTCTTTTGCCTGATGCTAATTAGTATCCCTTCATTATAATACAAATATAATCACACGTATAGTGTGTCCAGAGTTCTGTGATTCATTTTAACAAATCATCAAACCTGAGGGTGATGCTGGGAACTCCAAATTTGTAGCCAACTGGTCTGAAGTGAGGATGGTCCTGAGAATCTCTAAATTTTCAGCTGGTGTCTGAAGTAAGGGCATTCTTGTGGGAACTGTTACCTCCAACTATAAAGTTTGCCTAACTTGTTGTATTTCACATTTCCCATAAAGCCTTCTCCACCCCTCAGCCCTTGAAAACCACTAAGCTACTTTTTGTCTTTATAGGTTTACCCATTCTTGATATTTCACACAATAGGTGATTTTTGTGATTGGCTTCTCTTAATTAGCATAATTTTCAGTGTTGAAAGTGTGCATCAGTTCTTCATGTCTTTTCATGGCTGAATAATATTCCATTGTATGGATATACTAGTTTTTATTTATCCATTCATCAGTTTATAGACATTTAGGTTGTTTATACCTTTTTGGCTATTGTGAATAGTGCTGCTGTAAACATTCCTGTGTAAGTTTTTTATTTGAGCACTCATTTTCATGTCTTTTGGGTGTATACCTCAAAGTAGATTTGCTGTGTCATGGAAGAATTCTATGCATAGCTTATTTAAGGAACCGTCGAACACTTTTCTGGAGTAGCTGCACCATTTTAAAATTTCACCAGCAATATTTGATGGTTCCAATTCCTCCACATTCTTGACAACACTTATTAATTTCCATCATTTTGGTTATAGCCATCTTAGTGGGTGTAAAATGGTATCTTGTGGTTTTTATTTGCATTTTCCTAATGACTAATTATATCTGTATTTTCACTTTCTTCATGGTGTCTTTTGAAGCACAAAAGTTTTTAATTATGATGAAGTCCATGTTTTTTTGGTCACTTGTAGTTTTTCATCATATATAAGAAGGCTTTACCTAAGATCCCCAATATTCTCTCATTATGTTTTCTTTTAAGAATTTTATAGTTTCAGCTTTTATCTTTTATGTCCATGATTCATTTTGAATTACTTTTTATGTATGGTACAAGTACTTCATTCTTTTGCAGGTGGATAGCTAGTTGTCTCAGCACTATTTGTTGAAAAGACTATTCTCTCCTCAAAAGATTGTCTTGGAATTATTGTTGAAAATCAATTGACCATAAATTTAAAGGTTTATTTCCAGACTCTGAATTCTGTTCCGTTGATCTGTATATCTTTATTCCAGCACTATGCTATCTTGATTACACTAGCTTTGCAGTAAGTTGTGAGCAACTTTGTTCTCTTTCTAAAGAGTATTTGACTATTCTGGATAAAACCTGTAAATCTTAACAGTTATGGGGTACTTACTCTGTGAATGTGTGAATGGGTAAAAGATGGAGAAGACATCTTGATCTACTGTATGCATACAGCCTACCTCACTCATTTCCCACACATAATATTTCAGCTAGATTGTAAGTTACAAGAAGAAAGGGATTAATGGATATGATTTATTTTCAGATCTATATATCTTATCTAATTCTTTTTATTATACTGATTTGTTTATCTTTGTTCAAAATGAGGAAATATTATAGCCTAGTGGGAGATGACTGAAGGTTTCATGTAAGCAGTGGTATGTAATCTGCACTTTAAAAGACTACTAATATTTTTGTGGGATGAAGGAACAGCTTGGGCTAGAATATAGGGGGGAAAAAAAAGAAAATTGTTTCTTCTATACTCACATTTCACTTCTGACACCAAATATGTGGGGTTTTCCACACCAAATAATTCTCCAATTCTTGGCAGACACCAATAGGGTGACCTACATTTTAATTCATTATGACATTAACTACCTGCAGTTAGTGCAGACCCCACAGGTTAAGACCTTGGTCCCCAAGACTGCCCCTGACTTCACATGTCTATCTCAAATCCCAGGTTGTCACTTCTGACCCATTGGCTATAAATCAGGGGTTCCTGTGACCCTCTTCTTGGATACAATAATTTGATAGAATGACTCACAGAACTCAGGGAAACACTACTTACTATTACTGGTTTATTACACATGATATAATAAAGGATACAAATGACCAGACGAAGAGGTACATTGGGTGAAATTCAGAAGGGAGAATCTATTTTATTAAAAAATGAAGTATAGTTCGTGACACATATTTCATACTTCCGTCACTTAGGTATACAGAGTAATTGCCAAGAAACTGAAAGAAAAATGGATAGTTTGTTCTGACATTTTTGTTCCAAGAAGGGGAGAATTATTAATCAGCTGTGTAGGTATTTTGATGCTTTGTGGACTAAGGAAGTCTTTGGCAATTGTGTATAGTTTGGGGCATACCCTAAATTAACAGTAATCTATTTGTGGTTACATACTTTGTACTAAGGTAATTTCTCACTTCCTCAGTTATTTAATTTTACTTTGAACAACTTTGGCAGGCATCTCATTATGTATTCTCACTATATATATTTTTTTATTATACAAAGTCACATTGAAATGAAATGGATACATGCACCATTGACTTTAATAGGATTTTGCATTGTAAGAATAATATACAGATAGAGTGTACTGCATAGAAATATCTTGTGGGATAAGAATAACAGGATTATTGTGGAATTTCACAGTCATATAACTCAAAAGGCAGTCATTCCTGCAGGTTATGGTTTTCTTTGGGAGGAAGTAGAAAACTGAAGGACAAGTGGTTTTAACAAGCCCACATATGTGATATTCATTTTAGAAATTATTATCTGGCATACTTTGTAAATGTGAAATTGACTTTATATAAAGCAAAAGAGTGAAGAAAATCATAAAAACTGTGTACTGTATCCAAAGTCATTTCTTGTCAAGTGAGAAACCCATTTAACAAAGATTTCTTTGTAACTACAGTTTCTAAATGATTTTGTAATAATGCTCAGGCCTCAATAAAGTATTAGGTAGAAGTCTGAGCCAATTGACATTCTTACGAGACTAAAAATGAACAAAAAATGACCATGATAGAGTATATCAGTTATTCGGTGAATTAGCATTTATTGGGCAACTTTTCAGCATCTATCAGGATAAACACACAAGAGATGGTAAAAAATCATAGTTAAAAATATGTGCTACTGAGTCAAATCTCTCTGGCCCCAGTCTACCTGATTGACATTGTGTAGATGAATTAACCTCTTAGGTTCTTCAACTAGAAAACAGGGATAATAATAGCATATAACTCAGAGTGTTAGAAGGAATAAATAAACTGTGACATGAAAGGGGATTATCATGGAGTCTGGTATATAGTAGGCTCTCTGTATTTGCAATTTTAATTCCCCAAATATACACCATAGAATACTAGTGCCAGAAGATCCTGAACTTTAACAACAAATACAAGCTAGTAAACAAGTAACATAATATGGTGGTCCAGTTGATTTGTGAATTTCAAGTGGAGGATAGTATATGAAGCAATTACTCATATATGGTCAGATGGTAAAGGCTCTGAGAATTACTGCTGTAATGGGAAATGTTTACCTTTTCCAACTGAAATGTATTAAAGTAAACATAAGGCAGGAGGATGAATATTTAAGTAGCATTTTGTCATATTTTGCATGCCAAATTGCTGTTTACTTAAGGTACCATTTATTGTTGTATGGGGGCTAACGTTTTTCAAAGAATGTTTCCCAGACCATTAGCTGGCAGGATTGTCATAAGAAAATGGCCACATACTCAAAAAATTCTGGGGAAAAGCTGAGTGAAATGAAAGTTAAAGAGTATTTTGTGTTCTATTTCCCAGTTTATTTCCCAACAGCTTTATGACTGTCTCTGGACAGTGGTCCTCATTGTCTGAAATCTGAATATATTGCCTAAGAAAGAACATTTTTGCTGTCTTTCGTTCTACCTTCTTGGTGAGCCTCACCACCTACAAGGTTTCTCCATCTTCCTAGACTCATACCTGGTGCTTCAGCCACTTTACACAGACTCTTCCACATCTGCACCTTCATATGTATTGTTTCTCTGTCTGGAAAAATTTTCTACCACTTGTTTACTTGGCAAAATTTTATTCCTCATCTCAAAACAAATTCTGTCTCCACTATATGATTTAGGAAATTATATCAGCAGACTGTAGGACTCTTTTCTTTTGCACCTACTGCATATTCTACTTATACTCATGAAAACATGTTTTGCCTTTATCCCCACCAGGACATAAACACTTTGAGGAAAAGGAGTATTTTTTCAGTTTCTTTAATCTTAGAAGCTAGCATGGCCTTAGAAGAAACTTTTAAAAAGATGCACACACAAATAGAAAACTTAGAAAAATTCTCATTGAAAGAGGTATTTACACAGGTGAAGACTTTGAAGAGAGCTACTATGACTTCTAATTTGAGGTGTGAACCATATTCTACTTTATACTGAGTAGAATATTTTATTTGAAGAATAATTTTCCTTGGATGAGATGAGTTCCATGTCTGTAGAGGTAATGTTATGATCAAGTAGACACTTTACGAGGATGCTATGGAATTGATTGAAGTCTTTTCTAGTATATGAAAAATTCAGTAATTCTACAAAAGGTGATGTTTGATTGTACAAAGATGAATTTATGCATTTCCTTTTGTAGTTACTTTATGACAAATAATATTGTGTCTTTCATTTACTTGAGTAATATAAAATTTCCTTTTCCTATCAATCTATTTTCATATAAAAGCAAATCCGTAAATAAACTATGAATTGGTAAGACTACAGGTAGTTTGAGGATATAGAAAAAATGAGGATTATATAAGAGGTATGTGTTTGAATCACAGTGTGTCAAATCAAATGAAAAATACAAAAAGATAACTTTTGAAGATACTTAAATTGTTCTGTGATTCTAAATTGAATCTTTTTTATTTTTTAATAGAAGGTTTAACACCCTATTTTGGAGGTAGGAATCCAATGTCAATATGAATATTAAGATCATTAGGTTGCCTAGTTCAACCCTTAGTTTCTAAAACCTTTCATCTGAATGGCTAATACCTATATTAAGATAACTTGTCTTGGGTCCTTATTGATTCAATTCATATTTAGTGTGAAGGAAAACAATTATTTTTCCATGATTTTCCTGTTGTCTAGTTATTTCTGTGAGTAATTTGTGCCCAGGAATACAAATACTCTTGGAATATGTTGCATGTATATGAAAATGCATGTGAAAGGGTACGTGTGTGTACGTGTGTGCACATATATATTCAAGAAGAAATAGTCATGAGCAGTTGTCATAGCAACACAGCATTGTTTCCCAAAAAGCAAAGTAAATAAGTACTTTTCACATAACACCCACAGTTGTCTTGACACTGTGACATTTCCCCCCTAAAGCAAGACCTTAAATCAATGAAAAGTTTCAGTATCAAGGAAAAGAATCCCATGATTTATGCACCTTGAAGTATAACCCACCCCCTCCACAAAAGCACTTGGATATACTTCCAAAAAGAGAATTCTGTAGTTATATATGTCTCTACTACTTAAATTTTGAAGCAAAGCTTTTGATAAATGAGGTCAAGAAGGTCACACTAACTCATTCATTCAATCTTTGATACTTTCATGTATCTTTATATGGATATTTTGGCCAGTACTACAGAATAGCGCATATACGTACACTGTGAAATGTGTTTTAGAGAGTATCATCCCATTTAAAACCAAAGAAAATTTTAGGGTTAAGATTAATGAATGTTGGATCTGGAAAAGATTGCAAACATTATCTGGGCAGGTGTTTCCCGTGTTTGTTATCTTATCACCTTGAAGTTTTAATGCATGTTATTCTATCATAAAAACTATAGTTACATAATTTTTAAGAAATTTAAAAAAATTTTATGCAAATCAATGTACTTAACCCAATGTCTAGTTCATGAGAGATGCCAGCCAACTACTCTTTATAATGCCTCTCCTTTTCTCCTTTGAATCACAAGCCACTTAAACTATCAAAACATTGATATGGGATAAATTAAAATACGAACACAAATGCTATCATCATATCTATATTTTAAAAACTGAAAAGCATCTTTTTTCCCTAAAACCAACATAAAGCTGCCCAGAGGATCATTTTCCTTTTAGTTTACTTGTCAATATAATATGCATTTAATCTAATTCTTACATTTTTCCTAGAGTCTTTATACAGTTTAGAAAACACCATCATTTCTTTACCCCAAGCACCTTACTAATGAGTTAATAAAATAATATGTGTGATATGTGTGCTAATCTGATAGTTATTTGAACTTTGCTGCCTCTTTTTTTTTTCCCCAATGACTAATTGCTATTTAGACACTCCGAAGTATTTTCTAGGAGTTTAACTAGCTGTTGTAAATTAAACTATGAGGCCATGTCCTCTTAATTAAAGTGAAAGAGCAAATAATTGACCTTAAACTTAAATACCTCACATGCAAGTAAGGACATCCTTTTCTAGCAATACAGAAAAAATAGCCCTCCATCAGTATACAGGTTAGAAAAAGCTTAGCAGGGAATATTAGAAGGGAATATATAAACACATGCCATATGGATAGTACTCATTTTACTCCCCCCTGTAAAACAGCACAACCTCCTCTGTATCCATAATAATATTGTCACAGGATAGTAGGACATTTATCTGCTTATTGATTTCTCTTTCCTGAAAAGATAACTACTTTCTAAAACGTATTTCATGGTTGTTTGCCCTAATAAAACCCCGAAGTTTTGTTGAAAGCATATTGTAAGTCTATGGGCAGAAAACTTTCAATTTCAATTAGAAGTGACATTTAAAAATGTAATTGCTATGGCGCAGTGGTTAAGAATCCACCTGCCAATGCAGGGGACACAGGTTCGAGCCCTGGTCCGGGAAGATCCCACGTGCCGCGGAGCAACAAATTCCGTGTGCCACAACTACTGAGCCTGCGCTCTAGAGCCCGCAAGCCACAACTACTGAAGCCCGCGTGCCTAGGGCCCGTGCTCCGCAACAAGAGAAGCCACTGCAGTGAGAGAAGCCCATGCACAGCAACAAAGAGTAGCCCCTGCTCACCACAACTAGAGAGAAGCCTGTGCGCAGCAACAAAGACACAACGCAGACAAAAATAAATAAATAAATTTAAAAAAAATATGCACTTTTTTGAAACCCACCATATTCTAGACCATTTTCTTCTTATATGTTCCCTTCCTTCCTCCCTCCCTCCTTCACTGTCTACCTCCATTACCTCCCTTTCTTTCTTTTTAATTAACTTAACCAGTACAACTCAAAATGTGTTTTAGGGACCTGTTACTTCTTCATAAATTCTGTTATCAGAATATAATGAGATAAGTACAAAAATTGAAAGTAAGAGTTTAGAAACTTTTAGAGCAATTTGACATTGCTGTGACACCTAGGGAAGTGGTCGGTGGTCTTGTTGCATTCAGCAAGTTAAAAAGCAGTTTTGTGGAATACATGTGGCGCAAGCTGGGTATTCCTTAGACTCACTTGGACCATGTAAGATTTGTGATAGGTTGGAGGAGGGAAAAAAACTTGCTTTTTTTTTTTTGTCAAGAAATATTGACCTAATTAACCTACTATCTTAAGTATTCATAGAGGCTGAATTATAAAAAGATCAACATTCTAGTTTTACGTATGCCCTTTCTCTCTTGGGATACGGCATTTAATTTCTTTGCCTTATTTCTTGCATCTCTAAACTTGGGATTTAAACCTGTGCTGTGAAAAGTCAGGAAGACTCGGATTTTCATTAGCTTTCCCTGCCTTTTTCATATGCATGCACAATATAGATAATTTTAGTCAAAGTGAACATACAGTTTTATATTTAGTCTTTTTCTCTTGAGGTCACACCTAAACATGTGTCAAGCATCTGTTATTGGCTTCATAAGTGTAGTTTTCAATGACTAAGTAATATTCTATTGTATTACATTTTTCCTTTTTTGTTTTGTTTGAAAATTTTTAATTTAGATATAAATCACATATGATGATATAATATTCATACCATAAGATTCACATTTTTAAAGTAACAATTCGATGGGTTTTAGTATAAAGTGTCACAATCACTGGTATCTAATTCCAGAAAAGTTTCATCACCTTATAAAAAATGTTTTTAATTCCATTAAGTATATATCTGAGAGTGGAAAAACCTGTGTCCTATGGTAACTCTCTGTTTAATTTCATTTTGAAGAACTACCAAAGTGCGTTCCAAAGTGCCTTCATCAGTTTACATTCCCACCAGCAATGTACGAGGGTTCCATGTTCTCCACATATTCGCCAGTATTTGTAATTGACCATCTTTTCATTTTAGCCACACTAGTGAGTGTGAAGTGACAGACTATTTTGGTTTTAATTTGTATTTTCCTAATCAATGTTAAGCATCTTTGTGTGCTTCCTAGGTATTTTTATATCTTCTTTGGAAAAATGTCTATTCATATCCTTCACCCATTTAAAAATTTTTTTATCTTTTTATTGTTGAGTTGTAATAGCTCTTTATACATTCTGGATACCAAGCCCTTATTAGAATATTATTTGCAAATTTTTTTCCCATTCCGTGAGTTGTTCTTTCAGTTTCTTGATAGCATCTTTTGATGCACAAAATTTTTCATTTTAATGAAATTCAATTTATCTACGTTTTCTTTTGTCACTTGTAGTTTAGTTGTTGTATTATAAGAGAGCTTTGTCTTAGCCAGGGTCATGAAGAGTCACTCCTAAGTTTTCTTTAAAGGGTCTTATAGTTTTAGTTTAGTTTTAGATCTTGCATTTAGGTCAGTGATACAGGTTTTTGTTTTTGTTTTTGTTTTTGTTTTTTTTGCGGTACGCGGGCCTCTCACTGTTGTTGCCTCTCCTGTTGCGGAGCACAGGCTCCGGATGCGCAGGCCCAGCGGCCATGGCTCCCAGGCCTAGTCGCTCCGCGGCATGCGGGATCCTCCCGGACCGGGGCATGAACACGTGTCCCCTGCATCGGCAGGCGGACTCCCAACCACTGTGCCACCAGGGAAGCTCAGTGATACAATTTGAATTAATTGTTATGTATAGTCTGAGCAAGAGGTCCAACTTTACTCTTACACATGTGGATAAACAGCTGTGCCAGCACCATTTGTTGAAAAGATTATTCTTTCCTCATTTAAATGATCTTGGCACCCTTGTCAAAAATCAACTGGCTATGAGTATATGGGTTTATTTTGGGGCTCTCAATTCTACTCCATTAATATGTGTTTCTGTCCTAACTCAAGTACCACACTGTGTTGATTACTATTGTTTTGCAGTCAGTTTTGAAATTAGAAAGTGTGAATCTTCCAACTTTTTTCTTTTTCAAGATGATTGTGTCTGTTCTGGATCACTTGAATTTCTAGATGAAATTAAGGATCATCTTGTCAAATTATGCAAAAAAAATAACTGAAATTTTGATAGGGATTGTGTTGAATTAGATACATTTGGGTAATATTGCCATCCCAACTATATTAAATCTTCCAATTGATGAACATAAGATGTCTTTTCCTTTTAGTGTCTTTAATTTCTTTCAATAATGTTTTGTAGTTTCAGTGTACAAATCTTGCACTTGTTAAGTTTTTTTGTGTGTATTTTATTCTTTTAGATGCTATTGTAAATGAAATTATTCTATTAATTTTATTTTTGGATGGTTCATGGCTAATGTATAAAAATATACTTGATATTTTTATATTGATTTGTATCCTGCAACCTTGCTAAACTCTTTTATTAGTTTTAATAGGTTCCCCCCACACCACACACATACCTTTTTTGGTGGATTCCTTAGGATTTTATACACACAGGATCATGTCATCTGCACATGGAGATAGTTTTACTTATTCCTTTCCAGTTTGGATGCCTTTTGTTTTGGTTTTTGTTTTGCCTATGGCCCGAACCTCCAGTAATACAATATTGAATGAACTAGTGAAATTAGACATGTTTATTTTGTTCCTGATATAGGGAAAACTTTGTCTTTCATGTCTTTTCACCAATATATGGTTGTTTTAGAGATAAGCTTTATCAGGTTGAAAAAGTTCTCCTCTATTACTAGTTTGTTGATTCTGGTTTGTTTGTTTGTTTGTTTTAATTATGAAAGGGTATTTAATATTTCCAGATGATCTTTCTACATTTATTGAAGGAGTTATGTAGTTTTTATCCTTTATTCCGTTAATATGGTGTACCATATTGATTGGTATGCATATGTTGAATACATTTTTCTACACATTCCTGAAATAAATCCCACTTAGTCATATGTATGTGTTTTTTTATGTGCTGCTGGCTTTGGTTTGCTAGTATGTTGCTAGTGATTTTTGCATCTATATCTGTAAGGAAAATTGCACTGGACTTCTCTTGAGATGCCTTTGTCTGGTTTTGGCATCAGCTAATACTAAATTTATAGGCTGAATTAGGATATTTTTCTTCCTCTTTGTGTAAAGTTTGTGAAAGGTTGTCATCAATTCTTTTTTAAATGTTTGATAGAATTCACAAGTGAAATCATATGATTCAGGGCTTTTCTCTGTGGGAAGTTTTAAAATTACTAATTCATTCTTGTTATAAGTTTATGCAATTTTTTTTTCTTGAGTCAGTATTGGTAGCTTATATCCCTAGGAATTTTACATTTCACCTAGGTTATCTAATTGTTGGTATATAGCTGTTCATAATATTCCCTTATAATCCCTTCTTATCATCCTTCAGAGGTAATGCTCTCTCTTTTATTCCTAATTTTAGTAATTTGAGTCCTCCCTTGTTCTCATCATTTTAGATAAAAGTTCATTGATTTTTGTTATTATCTTCTAAAACCAACTTTGAGTTTTATTTTCCTATTCTTTTGTTATTCATATCCACTCTAATATTTGTTTTCTTTCTTTTTGCTTGCTTTGAATTTATTTTTCTCTTTTTTCTCTGTCTTCTTAAATTGGAAGATTAGTTATTAATGGTTTGAGATTTTTCCTCTTTTTTAATATAGGTATTTAGAGCTATAAATTTCCGTCAAAGCACTTCTTTAGCTGCATCCCATAAATTTTAATATATTGTGGCTTTATTTTAATTCATCTCACAATATTTTCAAATTTTCCTTTTGATTTCTCCTTCAACCCACTTACCACTTAGGAGTGTGTTGCTTAATTTCCATATATTTTTAATTTTCCAAATTTTCCTCCATTTTGATTTCTAGTTTTATTTTCTTGTGTTAAGAGAACGTACTTTGTATAATTTTAATCATGTTAAATGTATTGAGACTTGTTTTATGGCCTAATATGTGATCTATCTGAAAGGGTTCCATATGAACTTGAGAACAATGTGTATTCTGCTCTTGTTGAATGGAGTGTTCTATAGAGGTCTTTAGATCTAGTTGTTTTTTGTTGTTGTTTGTTTTTGTGTTGTTCACAGCTACTTTTCTGTTGATTTTCTAATTGTTCTATTTATTATTGAAAGTGGGGTATTAGAATTATTACTATTATCATTGAATTGTTTCCGTTTTCAGTTACATCAGTTTTGCCTTATGTATTTTGGGATTCTGTTTTTAGGTGCAATATTTAATAGAATTTAATGAGAGGGAAATGTAATTTATCATGGAAGTAGACACCACAAGTCATAATGATAGTGAATTATTACTCAGGAGCTAAGCTAAATTTGTCTCATGCAGAATATAAAGAAGAGTAGCTGGGATCTCATCATGGAGGCCTGAATATATCAGTATTCTTTCTGAAGTGGTGCACATAATTCCAAAGAATCCCTCTCTGCTCTCTTCTTTTTGGTCTTTCTCACCAGTATTATCTTTGCTACTTTTCTTCTTCTTTCTAATCCCAAAATTCTATTACTGCAGGCTTACTATACTGACAAAGGTAAATCCTCTATCATACACACACACACACACACACACACACACACACACACACACACACACA